>NW_020455509.1:0-47721 GCF_003342845.1 Nothoprocta perdicaria
GAGGGTGGTGATAAATGGGGTGAGCCCAGTTGGAGGCCTGTGGCTGGTGGTGGCCCCCAGGGATTGGTACTGGGCCTGGTGCTGTTCAGCTTGTTCATCGATTGCCTGGACGAGGGCACTGAGGGCACCCAGAGCAAGTTTGCGGATGATCCCAAGCTGGGTGGAGCGGCCAATACTCTGGAGAGCTGTGCTGCCATCCAGAGGGACCTGGACAGGCTGGAGAGTTGGGCAGAGAGGAACCTCATGAGGACAAGTGCAGGGTCCTGCACCTGGGGAGGAATGACCCCAGGCATCAGTACAGATTAGGGGTTGACCTGCTGGAAAGCAGCTCCACAAAGAGGGACCTGGGAGTCCTGGTTGACACCAAATTAACCATGAGTCAGCAGTATGCCCTCGTGGCCAAGAAGGCCAATAGGATCCTGGCCTGCATCAGGWGGAGTGTTGCCAGCAGGTCAAGGGAGGAGATCCTGCCCCTCTACTCAGCTCTGGTGAGGCCGTACTTGGACTGCTGTGTGCAGTTCTGGGCTCCCCAGGATGTGGAGCTTCTAGAGAGGATACAGCGGAGAGTGACAAAGATGATTAAGGGACAGGAACATCTCTCATATGAGGAGAGGCTGAGTGAGTTGGGCCTGTTTAGTCTGGAGAAGAGAAGGCTGAGTCTGGAGAAGAGAAGGCTGAGAGGGGATATGATTAATATGTATAAGTTCAGGAAGAGAGAATACAGGGAGGAAGGGGCCAAGCTCTTCTGAGTGGTGGCCAGTGACAGGATAAGGGGAAATGGATATAAGTTGAAACACAGGAAGTTCCATCTCCATATGAGGAAGAACTTCTTTCCTGTGAGGGTGCCAGAGCAGTGAAACAGGCTGCCCAGGGAGGTTGTGGAGTCTCCTWCTCTGGAGGTCTTCARAACCYGCCTGGATGCCACCCTGYKCCAYAKGCTSTAGGTRTGCCTGCTTGAGCAGGAAGGTTGGACTAGATGATCTCTAGAGGTCCCTTCCAACCTTGAACATTCTGTGATTCTGTGATGATATTCATAATTTGTAATATTTACTGCTTTTAAAAACACTCATATATTTTATCCTGTGAACTGCATTTTGCTATAATTTTCCTTTCCCCTTGATACAAAATATTTTCACAGTGAAATAAAGAAATAGATTTAAAGAAGAGAGGATAATTTGTGCTATGTTCAAGAGGACTTACATATTCTGTAAATGAGTTTTAAAACAAGTGAATCCATATACATATACCTCTGTACCATAAATTTGAGCATTAGAACCCCTGTATTTCCAAACTTTTTGATGTGTGCTTTCTTCCAAAATGTATATTATTGCTTGATAAAGAATTTTTTTCAACTGCTTTTTCTGAAAGTCCCATTTGGACAGACAGTATTTAGGATGTAGACTAAAGAAAAAGAAATAGGACAGAACTGAATGTAAGATTAAACAACTGTAGCTATAATTTAGAGTAAAAGAAACACATTGAATATGATTTCAGTATCCTAAATATCTTCCATATGATAAAAGATGGAGCTGAAATATACTTTTTTTTTTTTAACCTATTTTAGTTTAAAATGAAATTCCAAGGGGTAAGTTTTTCTTTCTATCAGGTTACTGTGAAAGTGCAACCCTATTTTTCTCTCAGAAATAACCATAACACAAGCAACCTCAAAATAATTCAAAAAGTAGCAGAGAGAAGCTACTTGGTACCCTGCAAGTGAACCAGAAAATTTATCATTTCTACTATTGAGGCACAATTCAAGATATCTAGATGGTACGAGAAAACTTTTGAAATTGTCTTCTTTAAGTAGCTAAAAAACATCGTGAGAGAAATAATCCTTGCATGAGAATATAAATATACTGGAATAGTCTGGTTCTGATACCCATACTTAATTGTTTTTGCTACTCAAAAAGATATAGAAAACTACAAGAACATTTGTGGAAAAAAAGCATTTCTACTATGAAATATAAGAAATAAATCAATTTATGTTATTGAACAGAAGTTTATGCTGTGACCTGAGCTGGTAATACATATGTAGCAAGGAGATACTTTGTTCTGAGTGTCAGTTTAATCCAGCAAAACAGAATTCAGGAGCCAGAGGTCAAAGCTAGAAAAATCAAACCTAGAAATAAATACATATCTGCAGCTTCGATAGTGGTTAACAACTGGAATGCTAAAGGTGGTGCATGAGGGTGACTGTTTGCCTGTGTGGTACAACCAACCTACTCCAGCACAGTGAACATCTTGGACTGCCTTTAGTGTACTATGGAAAATGAGATTTGACACAACTATAACTTTTCGAGCATATCCTGATCTCAATTCCTTTGTTTACAATGGTTTCTCAGGCTTTCAGATGTTTAGGTCAGAGTTTGTTCTGGATGAGCTAGCAATATTATTAGTATTTTGAAAGAAAAAAATGGAGTCCTTGCAGGATATTGTGCCCTAGGGTGAAAGCATCCATATTTTGTTTGTTTGTTTGGAGGTGTTTATCAGACCTTCAGCTGCTCTTAGATTGTGGCTGTTCCAGCTAACATTTTTTTTTTTTTTTCTTTTTTCCATCTTCCTCTGACCCCAAAATGTAGACTTTACTTTTTTATATATGAACCTTGATACGTATCACCTTTTTGTTTTTCACCTGAAAGAGCATTTCTGCCATCTCTGTAAAACCACTGAGGCACCCAGTTGAAGTCACAGAGCATCTGTTACTTATTAAATGGTACATCCCTCATCTAGAACAGAGCACTGATACCGTGTAACCTATTTTGACACTCTGCATGCCAGTGGGTAATGTGGGTAGGTTTGGTTTCTCAGGACAGTCTTATAAGCTTAAAATGGGGCTATCCAACAGCCTGCCTACACTTAAATTAAGTGCTAAAAGTTTATTAGGAGGCAAAATTTATATATATTTAGATACCTGCATATGTACACATATATATTTGTAAACAATGACAATTTTAGGTCATACGTTCTTTCCTTATTTTGGAACTGAGGAAATATCTGGATTCTGCTCATTTTGCTTAAATACTTATTCTAAAACATCGTAGTCTGTGATTTTCCTTATCTGAATCTATATTAATGGATTATAATTTCCTTGCATTCATTTTACTGCATTATAAATCAACAGAAATGTTCATGAACATTACTCTCCAAAATGGGAAATGTTTGTGTATTTAGTGTTTGCTTCATTTTTCTTGGAAATAGAATGGAATACTAAGACAAAAGACAAAGTTCCTCACAAAATCATAGAATGCCCAAGGTTGGAAGGGACCTCAGAGGTCATCTAGTCCAAGTCCCCTGCACACGCAGGGTCACCTAGAGCACGTGGCACAGGGCTGCATCCAAGCGGGTTTTAAAGATCTCCAAAGAAGGAGACTCCACAACCTCTCTGGGCAGCCTGTTCCAGGGCTCTGTCGCCCTCACTGTCAAGAAGTGTTTTCTCAAGTTCCTGTGGAACTTTTGGTGCCTCAGCTTGTGGCCGTTTCCTCTAGTCCTATCGCTGGCCACCACTGAAAAGAGGCCRGCCCCCTCCTCCTTACTGCCTCCCTTGAGGTATTTATACACACTGATCAGGTSCCCCCTCAGCCTTCTCTTCTTCAGGCTGAACAGGCCCAGCTCCCTCAGTCTTTGCTCATAGGGCAGATGTTCCAGGCCCCTGATCATCCTCGTAACCCTGCGCTGGACTTTCTCCAGCAGCTCCACATCCTTCTTGTACTGGGGAGCCCAGAACGAGCAGTTTGTCTCAAAGTGCAACTTGATTATAGTCAAGATTTTAACTTGACTATAAAAATGATTTCTGCTTCAAAACCTGGTGCACCTGTTTTTAAAAGAAAATTGTTTAGTGTTCACATTGTATAAAGGAACTGAATCAGAGATTCTTAGAGGGTGGCAGGAACTTCTGGAAATTTTCTGTTCCAACTCCACTCTTCAAGCAGGAGCAACTGCAGCAGGTTGCTGGATTTTGAATAGCTGCACAAACAGACTCCACAGCATCTCTGATCACTGTTGCGCTGTTAAAATATGCTCACAGTAAAAGGAAAACAAGAAAATAAAGAAAATAAAAGCTATATTCTGAATCCTATTTGGGAATTGATATCATCTTAACTACTACAATTTAATAGTAGAAAAGTATTTTGGAATTAAAATTTGTACCAGAATTTGAAATTCCAGAAGGAATTTCATCTGGCTATTGAAAGGAATTCCTTAGTATGTAGAGCTTGCACACTATCCCACTAACCATCTCTATAATATTTTTCCACTGCTGATATGAAGTAATGAAGTAATTAGACATAATGACAAACTGTTGCACTGCAGTGCAATATGCACAAACATATACATGAACAGATAAGACATGTCTTATTAGGTCCCTAAACTAAATAGCTAAAATTAAATAAGTTGCTTAAAAGACATGTTTATGTCTATTCTAAAAGACATGTTATGTCTATTTTAAATGTAATGCCATTCAGAGGAGTATAACACTATAGAAAATAGTCAAACTGGAAATATAATAGGTCATTCCTACTTAATGTAACGGGTCCTTCTGCAGAAGACTGTGTCTGCATTTAATCTGTTACCTGTGCTGATATTTTTAGGGCTAAAGCATATATTTTTTAGGCTTGAGTTTTATCCTCTCCTGCAAGACACTGATTTGTTGTAAGTCCTTCTGTAGTGTGTTAAAAGCTATTAAGTGTTGACCTTCACTGAGAGCAAAAGTTTGGAACTGTTTGGAACTGAGTAGTTGTGACTTTCACACCATGACGAAGTATCGCAAAGATCTGATTTAGAGGACTGACTGATACAATTCTGAAGATCCATTAAAGAGATGTGTCTCTCCAAAGCGTGCATAGAAATTAGGAATTAATATTTTCTGTACATAAATTCATCTTGGCAATATTAGCTTTTGATAATTACCAATTTACTGTATTCTGAAAAGAGTGTTATGGGTGCTTCCTAGACAAAATAGTGTTTTCCAGGCATCTTCAACCACTTCAGGCACATTCTCGACACTGACTTGAGGAAGCATGTTATCCATCTTTCATATGTGAAAGTTTTAAAGTTTGGTTTATTATGATCGGCAGGAACACACTTGTAAGTCAGGGACTCTTCCAAAGCAAAGAATTTCCAATTACAAGATATGATAATCAGTTTTGGTTTCTCCAAATAGATAGCAGACAGCAAAAATATATATATTTTTTTTACATTGGGGATCCTAAAATTGGACTTTTGGTTATGAGAGAGCTTGTTTTTCAAAAGAGATGTAACTTTTATTATAATAGCAGTACTTCATGTATTGAGGTGATATTTATATCATTGGTTTTCTTTGGAAAAAAAATATTAAAGATGTATATACAAGATAGTGCACACTATCTTTTGTTGTTTAATGTTGAATCCATTATATAATAATGGATTATAATAATATAATTCATATAATCCATAATAATAATAATAATAATATAGAATCCATATTATTTCCACTTATTTACAGTGAACAATACGTCTGTATGTTGTCCATCTTAATAAATTTGTTATGAACAAATATATAACTTCATATTAAGTTACTATTAAAGTAGAAAATGTCTGTCAAATTAACATAGTATGCAGGAATTTTATGATCAACTGAATCTCAATCTAAGGGAATTTATTTAATCTAATTTGAAATGATGAATGTCATTGAAAATCATGATCTCGGAAGAACAGCATTTTTTCCTGAAGTACTATCCAAAACATCTTTTAAAGACAAGTTAAATTCATTAACAGAATATTTCAAATCTTTTAATATAGAAAAGTTACGCATTGACCAAAAAAGTTATCAGTGATTTGTGCATCAAAAGTATAAAAATTATGCAAGACTATAGATATGACCAAAGCAGAGAAAATTACACATTTCATATGATTGTCTAGACCTATTGATGGTACAATGATGTATTCAATAATTCATCACTCAGTATTAAGCAGATATTGACTTTCGCTGAGAGGAACAGAGAGATTTATTTTTTTAATAAAATGTCATTAAATCTTCATTAACTTAGCATATCCTATATAGGATAATTCTAAAGAAGGCATCATAATGGTAAATATTTCCTGAATTTATTTTACATTATTGAAATAATAAGAAATAATTATAAGCAAAGAAATGAGAAAGCTTAGAAAGAAAGCTGGTAGTGAAATAATGATACCATATATACAACAGCAGAAGTCAGGTAAATATTTTATCTGAAAGGCTTTGTAGTTTTACACAAGGATAAGAACTCTTAAAAATATCTAGTGTGGGCTTCATCTTCATAACTGGCATTCCATTTTCGTGATTTCAGTAAAAAACAGAAAGCTAAAGGGAAAAGCATTAAAATATACCTCCACAGACTTTTAAATATTTTTACCAGATACATGATTTAGAAAGGATCATCAGGCTCACATATGAGAATGATGCTGGCTTCAAGCCTTCTGGTCAGGACAAATTAAGATCAGGAACACAGCAACCATGAAATATAGTCAAAGCCATAATAAAATCCCCTCATGCATAGGACAAAATGTTGACAAAACAATTCATATCGTCTTGACTCCACCAATGCAGGAGAGGTTGCTGTGCTGTTCAGCATCACTGAACTTGGTAAACACCATGGTTGCAGTTTGCTTGGCCATGTGGGACCAGACAGATGTTGAGAACAGTTTGATGATGTGTGTGCTGTAGCAGAGCACTGTGTTCCCACTTGCAGGCCTGGGTAGGCTTGTGGTCATGTAGTGTCCAGCACTTAAACTAACCAATCTGGTGTCTGATGCCAGTTTAGAATACACAGATGTGACATGACTAACAGGGTACATCATTTGGGATGATGCTCTAGACAATAAATAGGGATACTCTGCTGAAATTAAGACACAAAGTCTGAAGTTAGTAGTAGGAAAAGATTCCTGAAGAATGAGATTTCTTACACTTTTAAATCATCTTCCAAACGAAGATTTGGAAGGCAAACCCTAATAACCATAATTATCTGCTAAACTCAAACTGAAAAAAATCTTAGGAAATGGGGATAGTGGCTAGGATCCATTGCTAAACTGACAGACTGCATATATTTTCCTTCCTTAACATTCATAGTTCTAAGGCTCCCTGGAGGTTTTTTTACCATGTATTTTGCTCCGTTATTGTAAAGTTTTGAGCCTGAAGGACAAAGCACCAGAGGCACAAGCACAGAGATTCTACTCTTGGTATGTCCATGTGAGCAAGTTCAGAGATACATATTATCTATCATAAACATGATCTGAACTGGATGTTCTCATGATGTCCAGCTGAAATTAGAACATCTGAAAAACTGCAAAGGACTGTCTCCATCAAGAAAAATGTTTGAAAAATCATAATACTAACCAAAAATAGTATCATAAATCATAAATCATGTTTACTTCATATTCTTTTAGGTTGCTCAGCATGGAGAGCCTGTAAAGCTAAACATTTGCAGGAAATAGTGGTCATATTTAACTGGTTACTTGATTAGTCTATTATTTCAATAAATATTTCTTGGGCATTTTTGCCCTTTAAAAGGATTCCATGCAAACAAACGCAATTCTGCCAGTCCTGCAGTAATTCTCACATCTCAGCATTATGATCGGTTTCACTTTCACGTGAAAGTGAAAGTGCCAATTTTTTAAAACAATCTTTTCATTAATAATACAACAATACAATAAAATCTGCCAAAAACTGTTTAACATGCAGTATGAAAAATTATATATTTGTTAAGTAAGAGCCAGCAGTGTAACATTTCCACATTTCCTCCAATGGATTTTTCAAGGGCTTGTCCTGATCCACTGTCAGGAGAGGTTTCAATGTGATCCCAAGAGTGAGATTAAGACTCAGACTCAAATGACCTTGGCCAGAAGCTCTGTTCTCATAACGAGGAATAATCGTGATAGGACAGAGGGAGAAAGAAGGGAAAAATAAAAAGTATGCAAGTAGGCAGGAGACACCTTCTAACAGCAAGGTTAGTTACCACCACCATCAGTTCAGGTACATTTCATTGGCTCTGCCTCAGTGTAGGTGATGGTCCCTTGAATAGGAGTTCAGGGAAGGAAAAAAAGAAACCTCCAAGGGAGGAACACACGGTCCTTTTATTGTCTCCGTTGTCCAAGAGTCCATCCACTTCCTCAAAGTTTTTGGTATGTGTTGTTTGTGCTGTGTGCTCTGCTGCTTGTGGAGGTTTCCTCTTCACCTCACTCGCACATAAGCATGGCTTGGTAGGCACAGCAGAGAATGTCATTTTTCAGGTCTCGAGTTGATATAGTAGTCTTATCGGGGACAGGATGCTGAGGTCAGGAAGTTGTAATAGTGCACTAACAATGTCAAGTCAAGCACAATCCAAAACAGTCTCTTTCAAGCTTCAGTGTGTATTCTCTGATAAAATAAAATAGTTAATTTTCATCATTAAATGTACACACCAGCGAAGTCACAGTGATACAAGAAGTATCCCCTTAATCCTGTCCTTATGGATGTTATTCACAGGCAGAGAGCTCTTTGCTTCAACTTATATGTCAAAATGATGAAATATATTAATTTTTTATTCCTATTGAGCCTTAGCAAATATACTTTTTTCATTATAGAGGAGTTCAAGATGTCATTTATGCTAGCTTACATCCATGTCCATATGTTTTCTCCCTGCTACTGCTGGTAATACCAGATATTTCTGTCTACTGTTGTGATTCTCCCTTTAAGACCTGCTCGGTGGGGTTCACCCAGGTGCCATCATTTGCTGCTGGTCAATTTCCCTTATGCCTGACTCCAACTATATGACTTAGCAGCCTACTCTCATGCTGGCACCTATGAAATTAGGTGCTGGGCTCTCTACTTCATGGACTGCATTCTTTTATCTGCTCTATAAAGCTTACCCGGCATTTGTGGGATAGGGAAAAGTAATATTAATAAAAATTTTCTACTCTGTTGATATGTATTTAGATATTTAAACTGTGAAATATTACTTTCATTCTAAGCAGGCATCAATGCGCTATTGCATCTTGGTACTGCCTGCACTGAAGGTCCTGGATGCCAGATCCTGTTGGCAGCCCCAGGGCAGACCCAAAGTGTGTTGGGCGCTACTGCAGGGCCAGGAATGGGGCCAGAGAAAGTCTGAGACCAATATTTTTTAACTTAAGAGATAAAGGAAGTTCCCTCTTTTGACAGAATACTCCTATATGACCCAATCTGATAGTTCTGAAGCCCTGTGGTCTCACATTAATTGCATAAATACTAAATGGCCAGAATTATTTAAGAAAAAATCTTTATGTTGATCTCCATGAATTCTTACCATAGGAGAGTATCATTGGGTATTGTCCTAGTAATCAAGCTGAAGTAGGACAGGAGAGACAGGAAAATGGACTAATTTAGGGCTTGGCCTTCTGTTTGTGTKATCCTCTGTAAGACTAGTAGTGATACATCCTCTTATCAAGTATTGCTTCGTACTCTTCATCTGTCCTCACTTGCTATTTTTTTCTTTGTTTGCTTGTTTTTTGCCTTCCCCCTCAGGTATCACTAGAATCAAGGAGAGTGTTTTTTATAATCCAGAAAAAGGAAGATAGAAAGTATCAATATTGTTATGATTATTGGAGCGTCCTATTTTGTTCTAGAATGAGAAGAGGGAAATTGGGATATACTTGAATCCTATAATGGTCTAACATGTTTTTTCAGTCTATACTCAAAGTAAATGATTTCTGAGCATTTCATCTTGATCCTTGGTTAGATTTTTTATATCACTGACGGGCAGAATAAACTTTCCTTTTACTCAGTGAGTCATAGTATGTAATCTGTGTATCAAAGTAATTATAAGGTGCCTGTCACAGCCAYGTACAGGTGCCAAAGCATACAGTAATTGTAAGAATCTGTCACAAATTCATCAATATTTATCAGATTCGTAGTAGTACTGACATTAATTATTTGGTAGAACAGGAAAACAAGCGAATAGGAGAGTGTCTTGACATTGGATATATGGCTAATCTAATACTAAACATCTCTGGTATGGTTAGACTTTAAGTAATAAGATACTGTTATCTTGTGATTGAAAGATGATTTGTTTATATTTTTTTCTGTAATAGTTAAGGAGGGAGTCAAGTCTGCTTCTCGGGAACTTTCAGGAACACAAATGAAAAGTGTGAATCAATGGCACATAATGGTTTGTTTGCTACTGTCAAACTTTAATTAAAATTTGAGTTACACCTGCAATTTTTTTTTTTAATTCATTAGATCTGAAATAACTTTCTGCATTTAATATTTACATAAATCCACACAAGCACGCAGGCACACCTGTGTCCTGGCACACACTGCAGGAAGGCAGCAATTGTGATGCAGCATACATGGCACTGCACAGAGGCAGAGCACACACTGCATGTTCACAGCCTCATGCACACGAGTGGCAGCCATGCATCTGTCTGCTCTTATGGCTCCACAATATATACTATAAGCCGATGCTCTGAATCAGTGAAGAGCAAAGGAAGCCGATACATTTAAAAGACACATGCAGACAGATGAACAGAAGCCATTTTTACTCTTTTTGAATACACTTCATATATTTGCAAAATGCATGAAGTATCTCAAGATGAACCTAATGCTAAAACTACTTTCTCTCATATTTAAAAACAGAATTTGCATTAAGCCAAATTCAAGACAGCAGACAGAACAAGTTGAGAAGGTAATTAAATATAATCTGCTTGTTTTTCTTTGTTTAATATGCATCAGGATTTGTCAATATGCATGTGCAACTCTTCATCATGAAGTACCATGCCCTTAACTTAAGATTCAATTTGCTCTGCAACACTAAATTCTCAGTAATTTCTTATCGATTATGGAGGCAACAGCTACAGCCTTACAAGGGAGAAAAGACAGRCTTTGTAATTTTGTATTATATTTGCAGTCTGTGTTGTAACAATGGTTAAAATCTGGTTTTAATCCTGCCCAGGTGGTTGATTCACATCAATCTAACGACTTCAGTTATCAGTCACCAAAGTGAATATGATGATGGCTTAATATGCGTATTTAGGTTGACATTTTAATATAGGAATAGTTATTAATTTGGACACATTAAAAGATAATCCTGTGACACAAGAGATATTATGCAGAAGCAAATGTGAGATTTTTAATACTTACAGACTATTTAAATATATACCAAATATTTAAAATTATTCACCTGACTAGAAAATTCAATAAAAAAAGATAAAAACAGTCCATAGTTCATATAATTTTGTCCTTAATAACTTGGCAGTTATTCCTAGAAGAGTTGGTTCTAAATACTTAAATATTTAGAAATGTACTTTTTCTAAAAAAAAATAAGAAAATTACAAAACCAACACTATTTTATATCAGAAGTCCTGAGATGTATTTAGAATAATACTTACAGACTTTAATCATGAAAATAAGTTTAATATTTTATTGCATAATGTTAGTATATCTTAACCAATGAAGTTTAAAAGATAATGAATTGAATTCCTCTTTGTCTTGTGCGGTAAGACATGTACTCACTGAGAGCAATAACATCTTGGAACTGTTCCCTAAAAGCACACTATAGATGAAACGAATAACACACTTATGGAAATTAATGCAGAACACAAATATAAATGTAAATTATTATAAAAAAAATAAGAAAAGAAATGAATTGAATGTTTATAAGGCTAAATTTACAATCTTAACCTTAAAATGCACCACATTTTATAAGTTCTATTGAGGTGTACTTTTTCTGAAAATCACTGGATTAGCAGAGTCATTAAAATGTCCAAAATCRTTCATACAAAACTCTCTAATTAGGCCACAAAGATGTACTATTTTCTTCTTTAAGACAGAGCTATCATTTTATTTTCTTTTGCATTTTCTGAAAGCTATTAGGTATAAAAGTGACCACTGGTGTTTCCCCAATGCAGGTAATGCATCTCCGCCTCCCACCTGCACCCAGAGCGTTCAGTCAAGGATGGAGTTACCCTAAAGAAACTCCTCCAAAGCATTTCTTTGCCATTGAGAGCAATATCCAGGATGGGAATTAACTGTAGCCTATAAAAAGTCAGAGTCCAGGCTAAACTATTTGTACAGGTAGCCCTTCTTTCTGTTAGTATAAGGGGAATCTGGATTATCCCTGCAGTTGTCTAAAATTCAGTTAGAAGACTCCTGATCTCTGTCCAGTCCAGTACTGTTACAGACAGTAACGTGTTTCAGACTGTAATTCAAGATCAGGTGCTCCTCTCTCTATCTTCATTAGCATCTTCAGTAGTTATGCAAATTCCTTGTTAGGAGCTACTCTGTTTTTCCAGCTACCAAACAAACAAGGGACTAGTATCAATAAAAACTTCACTCGAGATTTCTTAACTAAAAATTGCTTTCCTTATAAAATGTCTTGCGTTTTTATTGCTTTTGAATTATTATTACTGAATGTTAATTAGTGTCCAGTTAATATTTTACTAATTATTTATGTAGGTAAGTATAGCATGCAAGAGATGGATGTTCTCTCAGGTGAGTYGATGCTTATCCATGGACAAGAATGCTCATGAACGGGCACAAGACATGTTATGCATGAGAGGACATTCTCGTATATAAAGTGTTGAATGCTGTGATAACACATCAGTAGTCTTTGAGAAACAGATTAGGGCTTAACAGAGCAAATATGTTAGTACAATGAGTTAGTCTTTTTTAAGGACCTACAAACTCTTTCATGGTTGAGTTCTCAGTTGTATGCAACCAAACAGTGKTTTTTTTTTTAATAATTGTGTAAAAATAGAAAAAGAGACTTCATTAAGCATTTTTTACCAATTTTTGCAGACTGCTAGAGAGCATGTCTTTTTCCACATTATGACCTTTTGTGCTCAGGGAAACTTTGTCTGTATAAGCAACAATAAGGTATTCTATGCATGACTTGGGAGGGTCAAAACATCAGTATTCTGGAGAGCATGTAACTAGAATGAATTATTTTTAAAAATAACTTGAAGTGAGACAGAGTGGATTCCAACGGGGCTGAAGAACTCAAACACTTAAGTGATTTACATCCTGCTATTCAGGTGTACTTATATGAAGAAGAGCAGTGCTGTGTCTCAGGCCCTTCATTCATCTTTGTGAAGTCCATTTCTAAAGTTGTTTTCTTGTTTACATTAAGCTTCTGTGTCCATTATCTCAGGTAATTGCATCAAAGCAATGAATAAGATAAATATCTCTCATAGATTTAAAGCGGCCACCAGCAACTATAATTTCTTTATTCAAACACGCATTCTTTGCTTCTTTTTTTTTTTTTTTTTTTTTCATAGTGAACTGTCTGCTGGTTTATTGATTCCTAAAACAACAGTTCACATCTTTTACTCTCAACCTAATTTTCCATCCTTCAAGCATTGTTCTTGGAAGGTTATGATGTGGATTTCTTTGTCCTGCCTGTTTTTTTTTTTTTTTTTTACCATGACTCTGGTGACTAGAAAAAATGAATACATGGCTTTAATCGGGTCATGTAACAAACATGTTGTCTTTTTATATACAGCACTTCCTGGTTTATTCTTTACGCTAAAGGAAAGGTTGTAACCCGGTGTCATTTTGTCCTACTATCAATTNTTTTTTTTTTTTTTTTTTTCCATGTCTTTGGTGACTTGTCAAACTGAATACATTTCTTTAATCAGATCAAGAAATAAACATGTTGTCTTTTTATATACAGCACTTCCTGGTTTATTCTTTACGCTAAAGGAAAGGTTGTAACCCGGTGTCATTTTGTCCTACTATCAATTTTCTACCCACTTCTGCTCTTTGTTTTTTCTTCTTTAGAAGCTTCCTGTAAATATTTGCAAAAAAAAATGTCATTCACCTTGATAATGCATAAGTACTGAATCAATTGTGCTTTACTGTTTTGCTGTTATTTTGTTTGTTGTTGTTGTTTTGCTTTTTGTCTCCTGACAATGATTTGAATCATCAGAAAATAACAGGAAAAAAAGGATCAAAAAATCATTCCAGACACGGTAGAGAAGCAACTCTTATTAAATCACTGCACAGACCCATAACTCTTTCTTATGTCTGTTTTGACATACTTCCAAATTCCTTTTTGAATTCTGCCATCTCAAAGTGTTGCAACCACTCAAAGAGTCATAATCAGTCAGTGCATCTACTTCAAGCTCATGGATTCATAGGTTATGGTCAGTCATTTTCTATCAAATTTCCGGTAATCAAGTAATAAAAAGATCTTTTCAATTTTACACAAAAGGGTGAATCAGACCAGAAGAAAAATAGACTTTAACAGTGAATTAGAACAAAAACATTTTGATGCAATAGATGAATCATTTGAGAACAACATCTAGAAACACTGCTAATCTCTCCTTTGGCTTGTATTTTTTGGTGGCTTACACTATTTATTTTAAGGAACATTCATTTGCCAGTCGAATCTTCTAAGCCCTCACAATTCCCAAACATCATAGCTTGCTTCTAGCAGACTATATACCCACTCACTGCTAATTTAGTCTTTAGTCTTTACATTACATTTGGAATCAAATGTTTCAGAAAGTTCAAAGTTAAGGTATTTTAATCAAAGAATGCACATAAAAATAATGAAGTAGGAGACACTTTCTATTGAGGGCTTGTTTTTTCTTTCATTTTCTTTTCTTGAATCAGAAGTTTTAAAACATAATGGTTATCTATTACTGATTTAAATAAGGCAGCGTTGATAACATGATGTGATTGCTCAGTCAGCACACACTGCTATTGAATGAAGTCATGGGAAAGAAACTAAAAATTAAGAAATTAAGGAATATTTTTTTTCTTACTTTTCTCATTGCTTAGTTTTTGCAGACAATACTCCATTTTTATATGAATGAATTCTAAAGACTAGAAAATTACAATATTCAACAAGAGATCGAATTGAACAGTCAGTAGTACACTGTTTTTTCAGCATGACAGTGTTTAGGGGGAACAAGAAAGGAGATTTCTTAAATGATGATTGTCTCCCGTATGTCATCATGTATGATGTGAGCAACATAATATAGAATTTTTTTCATTAAAATTTTTATTGTACCAAACTGACATATATAAAAAACAGTTTATATTCTTTTATGCTGCAAAAATGAGTTTCTGTAACTGTGACATGTCCATTTTCTGCACATTTGTCGTATTGATGCTTGAATTTATTTCCTTCTGTAACCATGCATATTTGAATTAATAAATGAATTACCTAATGCTATTGTAATTCTGAACTTCTGCCTATGACTTTCTATTTTTAAATAGTACCTACTTCAAAAATGTTGGTATTCATTTTCTTTTTAAGATGGTATAAGCTTTGTGAAAASATTCCTAGTCTTTCTATGATATTGATATCAGGTTTTCTTACAACTCATATGCATGGAACTGTGGCTTTCTGTATTTGTATAATGCACAAGTGCCAAAAGTTTCTATGTATTTCTGCTCATTAGTAATGTCTAGTAAATCAAATAGGCCTTCAAAACAATTAGTTTCTTTCTGCATCAAATTTCTTTTTGCTATAATATAAACTATCATCAAATTTATTCATCTTTTCAATATCACCTTGGGATTACACAGAATTCACACAGAATATTTAAGGTTGGAAGGGACCTCTACAGATCATCTAGTCCAACCTTCCTGCTCAAGCAGGCACACCTACAGCATGTGGCACAGGGTGGCATCCAGGCGGGTTTTGAAGACCTCCAGTGTAGGAGACTCCACAACCCCCCTGGGCAGCCTGTTCCACTGCTCTGTCAACCTAACAGTAAAGAAGTTGCTCCTCACCTGGAGACGGAACTTCTTATACTTCAACTTGTGGCCATTACCCCTCGTCCTATCGCTGGCCACCAGTAAAAACAGCTTGTCCCCTTCCTCCCTGCATTCTCCCTTCCTGAGCTTATACATATTAATCATATTCCCTCTCAGCCTTCTCTTCTCCAGAGAAAACAGGCCCAGCTCACTCAGCCTCTCTTCATACGAGAGATGTTCCATTCCCTTAATCATCCTGKTTGCCCTTCTCTGGACCCTCTCCAGAAGCTCTACGTCCCTCCTATACTGGGGTGCCCAGAACTGAACACAGTACTCCGGGTGCGGCCTCACCAGAGCTGAGGAGAGGGGCAGAATCACCTCCCTTGACCTGCTGGCAACACTCCTCCTGATGCAGGCCAGGATCCCATTGGCCTTCTTGGCCACRAGGGCACACTGCTCACTCATGGTTAACTTAGTGTCAACCAGGACTCCCAGGTCCCTCTCTATGGAGGTGCTTTCCAGCAGGTCGACCCCTAATCTGTACTGATGCCTGGGGTTATTCCTCCCCAGGTGCAGGACCCTGCACTTGTCCTTATTGAACCTCATGAGGTTCCTCTCTGCCCAACTCTCCAGCCTGTCCAGGTCCCTCTGGATGGCAGCGCAGCCCTCCGGAGTGTCGGCCACTCCACCCAGCCTGGTGTCATCTGCAAACTTGCTCAGAGTGCATTCCGTGCCCTCRTCCAGGTCATTGATAAACAAATTGAACAGCACTGGGCCCAGCACTGACCCCTGGGGGACACCACTGGCCACAGGCCTCCAACTGGACTTGGATTACTTAACAGATCTATAGTTTCATGATTGTGCTGTCACTTAGGAAAATTTACAGGTCATCCACTATTCAGGACCTAAGAATTTAATTTAGAATTCTTTTCAGCTAGGAACTAATATGGACATTAATAAGGATGCATGGGCTAGAAGCATATTGCTGAGAAGTAAATGTACACTTTCACTTCACTAATGTTCCTTCATCACTACCTCCTTATTTTAGCCACAGCTTAAGAACAATACTCCTTTATACAGTTATTAAAAACTGTTAAGACACTCTAATATTTCAATGTTATTTTAATAGCTAGTTTTCATTTGTAAGGAATCAGAGTATTCCTATAATAATGGATTTTGAAATATTTAATCCTTAGCATACCRTGCTGCGAATGAAGAATGAAGAAATGCATTTAGCTCATCAGAAACCTCGGAGAGTTTCATTAGGATGCTACAAATGAAGATTCAGATTTGCAATAGCAAGCATCATCTTCCCTGTTATTTGAAAGGGATATTCAACCTTTGAGTATKTAGTCTCACATGATTGAATTCTGATGTACAGATGCTCAGTGATGCTGCAGGCTGTGGGTAGATCAAGCTGTTCAGCAATGCATAACTTAAGGGCCACTCTTTCTCTGGTCCCTTAGCTATGTAATTATGTAACAGAAGATGGATTATCTTCCAAGCAATGTCCTTAGTCCAGGGTAGCCTGCAGTACTGTAGTTAGGTCAGATGATGAGATGGTGGATATGACTTTCATTTCATCAGGGTGATACTGGCTCTGATTTCAGGTCTTGGGTGATTTTTCAGCTACTGARCTTATTATTTAAGAGGACAGCAAAGTAAAGGATCTCAATTTTGCCATCTGTCCATTCTAAATAAGGTCTTCTGTGTCTACTTCTAGAAATTCATTCAATATTGTAAGAGCAGGCATATTTCTGCAGCCCACACCCTGAAGAGCATCAGGATTTAAGATATCTCTCTGTGCTCAACTGTTTTACAGATACTTTGGCCATCTCCCAGTCTGAATCTTCAAAGAAATTCCATTATTCTGAAATATTTCACTCCCTTAGGCTTTGCGTGGAGAGCTATTGTGCATCAGTCAGAGAATGKAGTCTGCTTAGAAGGCAGATACTTACATACCTGTGTAGCAAAATACAGAGTGAGGCTGTTTAAGTCCTCTTAATCCTCTTTCAAAGAACCATAAAAGTGGGATAGGGTTAAATTTGAACTCTTATCTCTACTCTCATTTCATGGAACTGAATTGTAAGTAGAGCAGAAAGTGTCAAGTTTCTTTACTAATTCACTGTCTGCACAATTGGGCACTATAGTAATCCTGGTTGTCTTGAATGGCATTCATAATTATTTTGTCAGTTTTTAGAATCAGTCTCCAATGAAATTCTCAAGTTTTTCCACCTCACCTCAGGTGTTTCAAAGGCCATATACTACAGCAGATTTTGATTTTTCTTGACAGGATTTATAATAAAAATATCATTTAATCAGAAAGGAAATGAAAATTTAGCAGAAGAGCAGAAAACAAGAAATCATGGAATGAGGTGGTCATGGGACAGTTTAGCGTAACAAATCTTTTCAAATTTCTATAAAAGGATCTATAAAAAAGGATCATTTAGAGGATATATATATATAAAAGCTTGCATACAGCTATTTAAGTTCTCAGCTTTAACATTTTATAGAATGATTTGAAATGAATGGTGCTATGTGAATCTGATTACTGCATCAATCTACCAAGTAATGAGTAATCACTTAGATTTTTTTCCCATTCCTGTAGCATAACTAAGAAAGAAAAAGATCAAAACTATCCAGAATAGAGGAGTAAAGGTAACTCAGTGAAATATATTTAGAAATATAGAAGAAAAAAAATAAAAACATAAAAGAAAATAAGGAAGATAATTTAGTATTGACTCAAGCTTCCTCTCAGTAGGGTAGACACTCAGTAGGGTCTCCAATGGTCAGTCACAGAGTGGCAGACATTTGCAAACAATGTATATGGTGCAGAATGTGAGGAGGTAAGAGATGACTGTGCCAAGCAAATGCAGTAATGAAAATTTATATATAAACTCTATCCCTTCCACGACTTGACCCCACCTACTCCCCTCCTCTTTTGTTTTGATATGTCACATCTCCAGCAATTTTCCTTCGAGTCCAGGATTTAAGAATCATAGATATTGGTTCAGATAAATTAGACCTAAATTCTTTAATAATTTATTGACAAGATGTCAGAAAGGAATTAGGTGTTTACTAGTTTAGGAATCTCTTCAAAGAATGTGAAACACTGCAGGAAAAAAAGAAAAAAAAAGAAAAAAGAAAAGGATTAGGAATTTTGATGGAGTATGATGAAATAAGCAGATACAACTATGAGTAGTTTTAATTCCTGATGCAAAGATTCTATAGATATCAGCAAATTGGATTTGTTTTACCTTTGGCACTAGACCAGCAGATTACTACTACTATAGGAGGTAAAGAATTTCACATTGTAACAAAACACATAACTTTTTCTAACTGCTTTTTCAACCAGTTTGCAGAAAGAAACTATTTTTTGTTCCTTTGCTGGAATTTCAGTTCAGTTCTGTTAAGTGACTGCAGAAGAATTCTGATGCCTTAGTTCAGCCTTGACTCCATGCTGCTCACAGAATTCATTACAGACACTCCATTTTACCGTTTGCTTCTCTTGCATAGYGTAAAACCAAATGTCCTGCAGGGACACTTGGCCATGAATACGATGATGAAACCTGAACAGTCACACTATGATATGCCTGACTCCCATTTCTAGGGGACAGCTTTGTGGTGCAGTTCAGAAAAGTGCTATTCTTGCACTTCAGTCTTACTGAAGACTCAAAGGTCTAGTCCCAAATCAGTGACTGMTTGATCCTCTATTAAAACTTGTAGGTTTAAATTCATTGCCGTTGATGTACTTCTTGGGAACCCAATCTGAGACATGAAAAAAACACCCCAAGGATACCCCAAGATTTCTGTAATTATTCTTKATTTAACTAAGCTTAGCTTTCCTATCTAAATCTCATGTAGGAAAGTATAAAGTGTACAGTAGTCTCATCTGGAAGACACCGAACTCAAAGAAAAATATTAACAAATAAAATCATAGGTTTTTGCTATAACTCTTCAGTTGTATCATCATAGAAATAATAACCATATTAGATAATATTTTTATCTATTTTGATAGGTATCATTGTTAATGAGTTCAAAATTTCCTGAATCAAATATTCTTCCCTTGAACACTGAAAAGCTGTACAACATTGTGAAAAAAATATCAGAACTAATTAAGGAAAAACAGCCCATAGTATTCCAGGATGATACTGAATCTTGTATAAGATTCACAAGCTTTCAATACTGGAAATTTTGCAAATGCATTTTTGTTATTTTCACTACATTCTGAGATTATCTGGGTCACTAGTACTAATTCACGAGAAAGCTTTTGTATTTAATTTCCAGTTACTTGAAGGCTAAAATGCTGATAAAATTCTAGTTCATAGATTCAAAAAGATTTGTAGCATTTCCAAAAATTTCAATGTTGGCTCATGAGGTCGACTGCTTATGAAAGTAACAATAAATTTCCTTCAACTGGTTTTATCCTGATGTCTGCTAGAAAAAAGAATCCTCCTGTCATGGAAAAATAAATTTATCTATATTCTAATTTATTGTTAAGCTTTATTTAGTATTCTGCTTTTATATATATTTATTAAAGCAGAATATCTTTTGCTTCTTGCTTCACTTCGACCGTTATGAGCTCCGCCATGAAGTCTGGAAAGCTAATCTTTCAGTAAACTAGATTGCTGTGATATGATACAATTTGCAATATTTTGGAAAGCAAAATTCAATTTGCTTTGCTTTTCAAAGATTTGCTTTGCAAATATTTTATCCAAATCTTTGGTGCACTAAACAGAAATTACAATAAGTAACCTCATTTGGTCTTTGAGTTCTGTTCTACTAAGAAAAAAAAAAAAAAAAAAAAGACTCCATGATATTTTTAACCTATCAGCATGATTAATATTTTTGGTAAATAATTAAAACTGTTTTTCTAAAAATATTGAATAATCTCATTATAAATATGGACAACTGATCATAATTGAGGACTTTCTACAAGACTGCTGATGTACTCTGAGAAGTACTGAGAGATTAAAATATATGAAAATGGAAGAGCTAGAATTTTAAGAATTTAAGTCTCCTCTGTTACTCAGATATTTTGACAGTAGATGACTATACAAAAAAAAATCACTAATCCTTAACACGGTCTCCCATACTGTATCAATAGGCAGTTCTTAGGTTTGTGAGCAGATTCTATGTCTTTTGAGTCTATTATTTTAACATCATGTTAACACCAGAATTGCTACTTAAGCATATTCCAAGACAAATAGAACTCTGACTTTAATATATAACCATTATACTATACTGTGAGAAGCACCATGCATTTCCAGGATGCTTCTATTCCCAGAGAGATGTATATATTCACAGCATCAGAAAACTTTGGTAACACATGCTCTATTCATTCAACATAAATGTGCATATCATGCATACATATACGCAGAGAAAATGAGGTGAAGCAGTAGTCATTTAAAACTGTGTTTATAAAAATTGCTAATAGGAATTTCCATTTATATAAGAAATTCTATTGTTTCAAAACTTTCTTTTCTAAAGTAGTTAAAGAATATTTTTTAAAATTTCCCTTCAATTATGAAAAAAAAAAGACAAGTAAATCACAACATTAATTTAGTTTTAACATTGTAAGGTAATATGATTTATTTTTCTTTAATTTTATTTTGCAGTATGAGAACATAAAATGTAAAATTTATCATAAGAAAGTTATTCTCATATAATTTTAAAATTACATTCTGATATGTTGGGTTAATTATTAAAATTATTATAAATCATCTAAAATGATTTATAAATGTATCTAGATATGATTATAAATGTATATATATGCATGTATACATATACATATTTATATGCATAGCTATATGAATAGCATATTGCTCTACAGAGCATTTTGAGTATCATGACTCAAAATTTACTGGAGAAATGTTCTACTGGAAATGTTCACTAATTCCAGCTTAAACCATTGCTCAAAACAGATATCGATTTAGATGTATTTTGTGTTATGTAGATACATTTCCATTATCTACATAAAGGGGAAGAGGAAACTGTTTTCCAGGTATTTTTCTGGACTGTATTTTTTCTTTTTTTTTTTTTTTTTTAAACCTATGAAGAGAGGAAGACCGAATTCCTCAGCTTTTACAGTTGAATAAAAATTTGAAATGGAGATCTTGCTTTTTATTTCCTCTATGTATACAATTCTTACTGGAAATAATTCTTCTTCCAAACTTAACTGAAAATAACAATGGAATGAGAACTTTACCATGTAATTTTGGAGAAACAGCTATCTTCATAAACTATTTATAAATATGCTAGAGCCAATTAAAAAAAAAAGATCTAAAGATCTCCTCAGAAACATTAAGCATGATTTCTTTAAGGAAGATCCTACAAAAAAATGGTGATATACAAATATGGGATAAGTTGCCCCTCCGGTTGAGTGGTCTCTCTGACTGCACTATGCTACCCATGACAAACCACAGTTTGCCTTTTGCCTGAATCCAGAATCTAGTATAATTAGCTGAATGGACAGTGCTGCCTTTGCAGAAGTATGGAAACAAAAGATAAATTGATTTAAACAAGCTTTCTTTAAAAAGAGAAAAGTTTTTAATGGGAATTATTTTTAACTGTCTATTTACAGGTGTGTCTAAGGCTTTACTGTGAAGGCAATTAAGTGATCAGAAAATAACAGCAAGGCTCACAGTGTCACAGAGATATTCCGTGGACCTCAAAATACATATATTTTAAAGTACTAATTTTACCATGTGAAAGTGTCCCAGTCTTTCACATAAAATTTCCTGTTGATAGTCAAACCTGAATCATATCCCTACCAACGCTTTCTTTGTGAAATCCTAGAAATTCTGGGGTTAAGTCAAAGAGTTTTATGCTCCTGAATTAACAAGGTACAAATCTGTTAGATACTAAGGAAGTAGTCCATAGAATTATCAGCTCACTGGTTCTGTAATTTTCCTTGGTGGACAGTTGATCTTCTATAAAAAGGTTATATGTTTCTCCTTGTGCTTAGAACTTAGCAATACAAAAATATAAAATGCATGTGCAGATATGTGTGTCTAACTAAATAGATCCAACTAGGCAATGGATAACTTAGTGGAATTGATTTTGCTTCTGGTTATCATGGCAATTGCAAATTATGTATAGCTCATCTATGTCAAGGTTTCAACATATTTCTCTTTTCTGTGGCGTGCAGTGAAAAGTCCAGCCAAGCTTTGTGACATGAAACATGATTCTTATTGTCACTTAACTTATTTTTATTGCACATTCCACCTTGAATGAATCTAGATCTACTTGTTCTCAAAGCTTCCTGCAAGGAAGCAAATCTCAGAAGATATCCTAGTATTCTGATATCTCAGATATCTCAGAAGAATATCAGATATCTTCTCAGATATCTCAGAAGAATATCTCAGTATTCTGCAGCTGACTGATGTCTTCAAAGACCAGGGCTTCAAGGATTTCTCTGGATACAGGGATGACAGAGACAGCTGGATTTATAGAATGTATTTATTGTTCAGTTATGACTTTTAAAAATGAAAGAAAAATATGTTTTGAAATTTTCTATAATTTAATTTTTATTTCATCAATTTGATATAAATGTTTATATCATCTAATTATGTCAGCATATATAGTATACTGTAAATGTCACAAAGACTATCTTCTTATGTGTTTTTCTTATCTTTCTTTTCTTTTTATTTCATTTCCATTTCTCATTTTCTTCAGTTAGGTAATCACTTAGTTCTGACATTTGTGTAGAAAAAGAGATAAATTGAATGTCTTTTAGATATAGGAAATGTACAATTCAGCTATATTACATCCTGAATACATATTCTGAGATTTGGTTGGATGGAGAAGTGGGTAAAAAGAAAATAGTTGTCCCTGTGTAGTTTTCAGAGGCCAATTTACCAATCCCTCTCTTTCTGTTTGCAATCTGGCACATTTTTTTTTTTTTTTTCACATAAAATGTTATTGATTTCTGGAAACGATAAGTGACTGTTGCATGCATACAGATCAACACATGAAGAGTGGGTCCAAACAACAAYTGATTTTCATATCAATAGTGAATCTAAAGTATCCTACATATGTTAGACTTTTGTGTATGAGTTGAAACCTGCTTGTAATATTGAGCTTTATGAAGAAAGATCAGGAACAACTACTTTTAGAGGAGATCCTGACATACGCATTTCTCAAAAAAAGGGCAAATTATTGCAAGAAGTGCTGGGGTAGATGCCAAACCACAGACAATGAGAATTTAAGACTTAATCCTGTCTGCAGCGCTTTCTTATATAAATACTAGGATGTGAATGTATTGATGAAATCATAAAATTTCTCAAGCATGTTAAGGAKTAACATTTACAGGTCAACTAAATTAGAGGTAGTATAGCACAATGAGTGCTATAAATTGCATATGTATTGTTTTCCTGCTGAATTAAACAATATTTTATCTGATGGGAAGGACTATTTTAAGATAGGTAAACATGATTTTATCGTAGCAAAGGGCTGTTGASCTTTCTGAAGAAAGGAAACACAAAAGCAAGTGGAAATGCTTCTCTTTGGTGACTTATTTCTCTGAAGGAATGAAGGAACAAGAAGCAAAGATCCTGTTAGTTATGGCTCTATAAGCAGATGTTTGAGACTTGATCAACCTTAGTAAATGATAGTTATGACAATGATATATGTAATGTGAATATTTTTCCACTGAGAACATCTAGTTAGTTTGACCACTGGCACAACATAATTATGTACATCTTCAGTGAATGAGATTTAAAATTTCAAGTTTCAAAGCCAAAACAAAGCTTTTGCTAATGGGCAAAGTGGATATATCCAGATATGTATTTAGCATATTCTCCTAGAATCATATATATAAAAAAAAAAAAAAAAAAAAAAAAAAAARGGACTTTCATAAATCTCTTATTTACTGCACTGCTGCTAGAGTAGCTTCTGCATTTTTTAATAATAGCTTGCATTTCTATAGGACTTTTCACTCTTTGAAGATGGAGAGTTTTACATAGGCATTAAATAATATGATCCTGAAGTTGGTAGTGAACTTTACAGCACATTAAAAATAGTAAAATGGTTTCATTATAATGAACTATTTCCCTCATTATTTTAATATTTTGGCTGAAATATCTTACTCCTTAGGCTGTTCATGAATCTGATTTGCTTAGCAAGCTGTGATCCTAGTTCTTGGACCACAAGAGCTCCTCATAAACTCTCTTGGGGCCTTCCTGATACTGACAAAATAGAGGTAAGTTTTATGGAACTAGAAACTTCGTAAACCCTTAATGCAACAGAGAGTAAATGGCATCTGTTTATTTCACTGCCAAGCCTATGACATCAAATAAATGTCTTTAATTAGGGTTAGTCAAAATGTAGTCCCGTGGATGCCAAGAAAAGCAACCATTAAGAATCACCATCCAATTTGAAATCTGACCTGTGGATATAGCAGATAGGCAGGAAGGAAATGGGAGAACAGTGGTCATGACTGTAGYACTAGATAGAATTCAGTTACACCGATTAGCTGGGATCTGATCGTTTTCAATAATTTGAAAACATTTTTCTTATTTATAAACAAAATCATAAGACCTGATCAACTTTCTTTAATGTTCAGAAGTTGACAGTTTGGGAGGTTATTTTTGTAAGCACTGAAGTGAAAGAAGCCATTGAGAGAGTGCAGATCAAGATTTGAGAGCTCTTCATGTAAGCAAACTCAGTGCTGGGAGGTTGGTCCACATACGAGGGTCGTCAGGAACAAAAACTCAGAAATGAGGGACTCAGAAATTAGTCAAGTATAGATTCTGGTCGAAGTTTACACTTATAAAGTGTACACTTTCTTGTTCTCTGTAAGTGATTTCAGATGTCAGCTTGCAATGAGCTGTTACTATGAAAATGGTCTTGTTCCCACAAACGATTCTTACACCAGTCTCATATCCTAGTTGGATAAAAATGTCAGAAAATATGTGCAAAACAAGATTTCTTTAAAATTTGCAGAAAATGTCTTGAAAGAGTTCTGGCCAAATCAACCAAAGCAAACCAACCAACCATAAGCCCCACAGTTTAGCACTGTAGGAAAAAAATGGTCTAGAGGATTGCTTGTGGATAGTTTTGAGAGAAGCTTGCAACCCCTTTAATGTCACCAACATGCCTGGTAGGAGCAGATGAACACAACACATATACACCCAGTCTGCCACATTGGTCAAATGTTTGCTACACTTTGGATTGCATTTGCATATGCATATAGTTGCAGTGATACCGCTGCAGCATGTTTACATATCCCTGATTGTGCACATTTATTAAAAGAACTGTCTGCTGGCACATGGTTATATCACAGACTTCTGAATATAACATTTATCTTACAAATTGCTTGTCTCTTTTGATATGCATTTTCATTTTGGTTGCTTTTGCTGCATAGTGAACTTAAAAGCAATCTGCCGTAGAATAAAAAAATAGACCCTGCAAATGCACTACTAATAAAAATGGAAGTGATGTGACATTAGCCAGAGTATGTTCAAGCCTATGAAGTAAGATTTTTATGGCCATGTTTGGAATCAGAAAATAAACAGACAAATATTTTAATGATTTAATTGTTACTTGTTAGCTTGTTTTGTATTTTTTCAATATGTTCACATACTGATTTTTTTTTCTCAGCCTGAAAGTAATATTACATATTGACAATGGAGTATTTCCAGAGGCAGAAAGGTAAAGCAGTGCAACTGCTAATCAAATGCAAACTTTGKTTGAGGTCTGCAGAGGCTAATTCAACACTTTCATCTGAGTAATGTCCCAAGGCAGACAGAGTTAGACTTCTGTGCTTTGCACACACTCAGGGAGAAGCCTGAACCACTTCCAAATTGCAATCCAAAAAGATGAATGCAGTATGGAAGGGCTAACCTTACATTAATCAATAAGGAAGGACAAGAATGTGGCTATCTATATCAATACCGCTGTCTCTGGAGCTTAGAGGTTGGCCTGTTTAAAAGCATGTTATGTTGCTTTCAAAATGAATATCCTTGTCCCCTTGGAACTAGTCCCAAAGTCATCCTCTCTGAGTTGATACATAACGGAGAGAGGTTTAAATATCATTTGCAGAAGGCAATGGTTCTGCAATACCCACTGTTGTTCAATTCTAGATCTGTCTCAATAGAGAAGAAGCAAAATGTTTTTCCAGAGAGCACCTTAAACAATAAGTTGAGCTACTGAGAGTCTATTTAACACAGGGACAGAAGGTTTCCCTGTATCCAGAGAGAAACTGCAACCTGTTCAGAACTTCAGCCCAGAAAAGGGAAGACCTGAACACTTCTCCCAGGTTTCTCTCTGGATTTGTGGTTTTATTATTATTATTATTATTATTATTATTATTATTATTATTATGTCACTATTTATTGGAAAACATGATATGGTTTGCGAAGTGAAAAACACAAGTATAAAGTAATGTTACTTTACTACAAGTAGGGCCAGAGACCAGATTTCTTTGTTTCCTGGGTGATTACCATAAACCCAGACTATAGTGCAAAGCTCATCTCATCTCCTAGTCTGCTTGTTCTTGCCTCAAAATGATGTCTTTAAACAGAAGTGAAGCTCTGCTTTATATTAGACTCTGAGTTGTTGCTTTATAACAGTATACTACTGACAGCTCAGTACTTTTGCACACATTCAGGAACATGTAACAAGATGAAAATGATGATCTTGTCACTGGAACGCAGGCTTTCTTTCAACAACTAAGTATAGCAGCACTGATTTCTGAAGATGGAAAAAGAAGCATGTTAAATAACTTATCCAAGAATGAATATGAGATTCTCTTTACCCAGTAAAGATGAAACTTCAAACTTTCTGATGGGCTATGCAATAACACTAATCAAACTCATCTTCAGAGTGCCCATTCAGCAAGCAGAGGTTCTGTTATCTAATAAAACTGTTATCTGTTTTCTAATAAAAATAATAAAAATAAGAGTTTAAATGTGTTTTGTGTGCTGTGCAATCATATATCTTTTTTAAATAAGTTTTATGAGATTTCTCCCCAAATCTCCAACCAGAACGTCCTTTTGATTTAAAGGGACATCCAGAAATAGTATCAATTATGGAAATGATTTTTGGAATTTATATAGGAAAAAATGATAAATTAAATTCTTAGAAAATGAACTTTATCACTGCTTTGGGATTTCAAGAATTTTTACAAAATATAAATCAATATGTAATTCTTTAGATAAAATTGTATGACCTATGCACAGCCAATTTTATCGTACCTTAATAATTTACTGTAAGGTTTATTCCTAATTAAGATCTTGAATAATTTTACTTCATGTATATCTCTCTGGATAAATCTTCTTCATTTAAATAAATGATTCTTTTAACCTCTGATCTGTGATCTCTGGTATGTCATAATGGCTGAGAAAAACAAGTATATCGGTATATCACATCTTAAGTTGGTTAAGTTGCTTCCATCTTTATTTAATTTTATTAAGGATCCTGACTGACAGCACTGGCTTAAATAGTTACAGTGACAGTGTTTATAATGATACTAAAAGAAGCTGGACACGCTGGCTTGGTTCCAGCAGAGCAGCTAAACCCTTGACTAAATTTAAATGTGTGAGTAGTTCTACCAGAAAGTGATTTTACTGCCTGTTAAAAAAGGTCAGCATGGTTTCTGGTGATTTTTTCTTTACAGCAAAATGTAAGTTATTTGTTAGCAACTGCAAGATATGGTACAGCATCTGTGATAAGAACAAATAACTGCACTGTGCTCCCCAACTCCGCTTTATGTGACAGAATAACATATGAGGTGCCCTGCAGCTCGATATTTTCAGAGCTATGCACATGTACTGCTTTAGCTGTTTATAAGACTGTAAAAATGAGAAAACAGCTTTGAGAGTTATGTGTTGGATGTCTTTTATTTTGCCTGGGAATAATGTCTGTATTGCTATTTTCCCGTACAACTGAAAAGTTAATGGAGAATCTTATTGAATCATCCCTTACTATACATAAACCATCCATATAAAGATACATTCTTACCTTTGCTTCTACACAGGTATATTGACTGAAAGGGAACTGTCATTCTGCAGAATATAGGAAGGCACATGAGAATGGAAACATTTAGGGAAATAAGTTCTTAAGTTCTTCCTCCAAATACTTTTGAGATGATAAAAATCTCTTTTACACTTTATGTACGGGCATGTGCTTTTTTCCCCCTTTTAGAAAACTATTACTCAAAAGTGGGAACATCCTGCAATAAGACATTGGCACGATGAGCCAAATAGCTGCATCTAGGATGACTGATGTCATGAAATTGGATTTTGAATCTTTGTGTAACATTGAAGAACTGGAATACAAGTTGCTAAATAAGACAGTTCCAGACTGATAAATAGAACTTTTGATGTCTTTCTTTAAACAACATCTCTAGACTGGTTTAATCTCATAATGGCTTAGGGGATGTTTTGCACGGTGGGGGATATATATTGAAGCAGAATTCTACATTGTTAAGATTTTGTCTGGAATTCCAACACTCCATATTTGTTTAATTAATAAGCTTGTTGTCAAATAAATTAATGGCTGAATTAATTTACAAATGTTTTTATCTATTGACATTTGGAAACAGATTAAGATGAATTATTACTCTTACATAGGTTGTTTTTATTGTTCTTTTGTTGTTGTTGTTTGTTTCTTTTTTTGTATTTTGATAGCAAGCCAAAGGCTCAAGCCAGATATACTGAGTGCTGGAAAAAAAAAGCAATGAAGCAGTTCCCCCCCAAATAGCTAGAATCCTTATATGCTCAAACAAAGGGAATTTAGCTAATAAGCTCCATTCAAATAAGAATTTACAGGATATTAAACCAGAAAAATCAAAGTTTGAAACAGAATGTGATCCCAAAACAATTGTAGAAATTTAGAATTCACCACCTTGTCCAACTGTCTGATAAGCAGGCTGAAATGGGTTTGAATATTCATTTTGGTTGCTGCAGTTGCAGTGATTTTCATYAGAGAACACCATTATTTTTCTCTTTCAAAGATATATGTTTTAATAATTTTCAGACATTCCTGGAAATGTTAAGAGTCAGAGTGCTATTGACATGAGTTTCCATTTCTTTCAGCATCCAATATAAGGGTCTTCAGGGAATCAGCTTAGTAAACTTATACAATCAATAAAATCTGATGTTTTCTGAGGATTGTTCCAAATGCCTGCATAAGATGCCGAACATTATATAATGTGAATGACCTGCTATGACATTTCCAGCCTCTGTTTTTTAGTGATAGACAGATTCCACAGACAAATGCCATTGCTGTTTGACAAGGTAAAGGGTATTTCTTTTGATGAAATTAGCAACTTGAGATCTTCACTGATATCAAGAAATATATGGTTTGGACTGTCCAGGAGTTCCAGCTCTCACAGAATTTTGCTTTGAGACGTACAGGTAGGTGGGAATGGGTATAACTAAGATAGATGATACCGTGGCCAGTTAATTCATGTTAAGTTTAAAGGAAGGCTGGGAAATACAGGAAGCATTGAAATGAATGAGGAACACAGTTATCCTGATGCTTCAATTCTCGTCTGGACTAAGCTAAAAACCAGGACGCAGCTGAATGTTTGCAACTACTTTTGAATACTTCACACARTGAAACAATAGATTCCAGAGAGACACAGATTTTGGCTGAATTGTTTGTGTATCTTCATGACAGAAACAAAAGGAATGTATGATACACAGAACAAATTTTAGTTCTGCCACAATGCTGAATAAAAGATAGTTTGTTCTTTCCAATGAGGTCCCCCTCTGGCCCCGATCTCAAGGGAAAAAAAAAAAAAAAAAAAAAAGAACAAAGCTTTCATTCAGAAGCATATGATTAAAAATATCACTTGAAAAAACAGGTCTAGAAATGAGAACGTTGCTATGAATACCACCCAATAAAAGAGCATGGCTAATCTTCTTTACATTATTTTCATTTCACTTCTGAATTATTAAATAGCAATTTTTCTGCTGCTTTGAACTCCGAAATAGCATTTTCTGCRATACTTATGCTTTCTGGTACACTGCATCAATCAAGTCTGTCTGCCACAGATTTCAGATAGCTTGTTGGAACACTGTGGTGATTTAACATGCAGCCTGTACTGGTTCACTTGACAAAGCTGTAAAGCAGTGAGAACATTTCCATTAAAAATAATTGTCCACTATTGGCTTCCTAATGGAGTTTTGGTTAATTGACAATTATTTACATGTGAAATATTAAGGCAGTTTAAACCAGTACCTAACCCTTTTCAATTCATTTTTACATTTAATTTACTTGAAAGGCAAATGAAAATTCTTAATGCAGCTACTGTTGTATCCAGATTTTTAGCACTGTCTCTTCTGGATAGTAAAAGGGAACTGGAGTTAGTTTTAGAAGTCAGTGCAGTCACACTAGGGGCAATTTACATACAGGAGGATACATAACAGGCTCTGATTTATCAGGTGACACAGCGGGCATCCATCCTTCAGCCAGGGTCATTTCCAGGTTTCTGCATTGCACAATGTAGCAATAGCCATGAGCCTATGTTGTCTCTTTACTCAGACCTGAGCTGTTTGTGTCTCTGTAATCTACCTTTTCCTTCTCAGGATTAGAAGAGATTTTCCCTCATGGGCAGGCCACTTGCTATCTGCTCACTGGGAGCAAGATATACACCTTAGTTCTGGAAGTTCTCAGAGAAATGATTGCTCTTGGCAGTTTAAAGGCACTTCTATCATCCTACATATATTGAAAAAAAAAGATTTGTTTTGCTATTAGGAGCAAGTTTGGAATGAACATTAACTGAGAAAACAGTTAAATCAAGAACAAGCTAAGGAAACAGGACCGAAYGTGAAGGAAACAGAAATCATGTAAACACAAAGACTGCATGTGCAGAAGTGCTGCAACTTAAGTGAAAAGCTGAAGGAATGAGAATGGATTTCTGCTGATACCAACCAGGGCTCAGGGAATGTAAAATTGGGGACTGAGTTGAAGCTGAAGAAGGCAAGGTCCCTAGCACAGGTGCTTCTGTGTGAGCACAGATGCTGTTTTCGCCAGTAGAGCCGAATACCATGGGCCAMAAGATCTGTCAGGAGACACCTGGGGTTGGCAGGGCTGCTGCTAACACCTAGATGCTGCCTGAGGATGACCATTGCTGTTCATGGRCAGCCATAAGCCTGCTCTAATCCTGCCACTATACATGTCATCACTGCCACTGCTGCGGCTGCAGCACATGGTAGCAAAGAAGGTTGGAGGGTGGCATGCTATGCAGGTGCTTCATGGCACACAGCAGAAAATGACACAACATCTTTGTCCCACTGGGACTTGCAAGCCATCCTCTGGGCATCAGGCCGGTACAGCAGAGCGGCCAGAGGAAGGGCCATTTCCACCTTTAGGCTTGCCAAGCTGGAGACACCAGCCACAGCTGAGATTTAGTCAGGTCCAGTCAGGATGCAGAGCCTTGAAAACAGGCTATTTATTCTATTTTCCCAYCTCATCTTGTCTTTGCACTGATTTCTTGTGTGTACATTGATTTCTGTTATGTGTTTTAACACTTTATTAGACAAATTTTCACCAGTTCTAAAGAGAATTTATGTTAGAAATGCGTAGAAGGGCATACATATTTCAAATAACCTGTTCTTTCTTTTTAAGCAGACAAATAAGTGAAAATAAAATAGTTTTAGAACAGAATGCAAAAGAAACATACTTTTAACTCCAACATTAATATGACTTGGGTTAAACACTACCTGAAATGATCTCTCTAGGCTACATCTTAGATGTGTAGCTCGCAAATCTTGGCTTAACAAGAGCATAACCTATGTATTCATCCACAGCAGTGATTCTGACTTTCTGAATTAGCTGGACATAATAATACATTCTTGCCTTGTCAGCACGTGCGTTTGGAGACAGAAGAGCTTCAGCTGCCATGCCAGAGAGGTGGTTATGCCGGGCTGTGAAACACAAAAGGACTTGAATGGGGCTTCATATTCTGGTTGTCTTGTTTTCCTGCAAAAAAATAAAAAATAAAAAATAAAAAATAAAAAAATAAAAAGAATCACACTGCTGGATTAATATTTCTGACTGCAGTTTCCTCTGCCAATAAACATCAAGTTTAGTAGAATATTAGACATCTGGGGTTCTGATCTAAAATGTGAAAAATAATGTCTTGTGATTCATCAGGATTTTCATGTAGGTATGATGCATTACATTTTCATACTATGAAAAGTCTTCTATAAAGATATGTATTATGAAGCCCCTTAGATTTATAGTCAGATTTAAATCTTCAGGTAATAATGATAAACAATGCTCATTTAGTGTTATGCTTTAACTTCTAAGATAGAGTGGGGACTATGAAAATGTCATATGCAAGGAGAGCTGTTGGCTTTAGCATTTTTTCCTCTTTTTTTTTTTTTACTTTGTCGTGAAAATATCTTAAATAATTTATCCAGTTATGTCTGTTCACCATCTAACAGACTCTATCCCATCAGTGTTTATAGCCTTTTCCCCCAAAAGTCTGAACTTTCCTTTAAAATTCATCATCCACAAGAGGTGTGTATGATTCATTTCTGCTTGATTATGCAGTGGTTGGTAGAAGATCTAGTGTTTGTGGGGATATGTTGAGATCACACCTTATGTCAACTATTGCCTTCTCTGCATAGGTGAAAAATCAGCCAATCTACCCCAAGCCTCATTTCCCTTTTCTATAAAATTGAGAAAATGTTTTTCAATTCTCTAGTTTTTCTTGCAGAATAATCATTAACAGCAGCAGGGAACTCAGATACTGTGGTGATGATGGTGGCATCTCAGGTGAACTGTTAGAGTGCGTGAAGAGGCTGAGATGTCCTCTCTTTTTGCAACAGGTTTCTCATTGGTTAGATAGTGATCATTTTGTGCAGTGTCTCAAAAGCTGACAGTATGTACTCCACAGATGTACACATAAATAATTTAAATGTGAAGGGTTTTCACTGAGTGACTAAGGAAGTTAGAACATCTTCACTATGTTTTCCTCTCACAATACATAAGGGTAGGGAAGTTAGTGAAGACTGAAATGAACAGATATAAGAAATAAAAGTAGAATTAGTGTTGATCTAAAAGAAACCCTACTGATTATTAAGACACAATACAAAATAAAATTGTGATCAGTAAAATTGATTTTAATAAATTGATATGCCAAACATGCAGAAGTACAGAGCAAAATTAACAGAAAGAAGTAAAAGAAAACTAAAAACAAACCCTGCCCTATAAAGACTTACTGAAATATGAAATTCTGATATAAATGGTAAAATAATCTTGATGCATGAAAAATGTCAGAAAGATTTAAAAAAAAAAAAAAGCTGGAACAGGTAGAAAATAGCTTTGGAAATAAATAATAAAAAAATCTGGAACATAGATCTGTCAGTTTATAGAGAATACTTCCTAAACCTTTAGTTCTCAACACTACTGGTGTTTTCACTGTTCTTGTTCCGTGGATGAAGAAAGATTTATCTGAGATAGCACAGTATTCCAGGTTTTAGTATTTCCAGTCTTTTCAGAATAACAAGTCAATGTAACTTCAACTTCTAATTTTCTAATGACAAATTTTATTGTCACAATTTCCTTGACAATCAATAAGAATTGTTATTTGTGTTTTATTAAAATTAGTTTGCAAATTATCAAATATGCTTTTTTATTTCACTATGTCTTTTGTAAAGAATCCAACACAGCAAACTGATTATTACCTCCAGATTCTACTGCAATGTTTACCACTGAAGAAAATAAATCATGGAACATAATTTTCAGGACCTTATTTATTTTTATAACCTACTGATACTCATCAAATTGTGTAGATGGATTCAYATATGTCTGTAAGCATTTTAAATATGATTTAAATATGATCATAGGTGAGTGGCAAAGAGCTTGAAATTTTTATATAAACATAGTGCTCAGAAATCTCATACTGTATCTTTCTAGGAGGCCAAATTAGTTGTTCCTCCTTTCATTGCTTCATCTTCCTTCACCTTCCTTCAGCAACTGTATTTTTTAACCGGATGTGTGCACATAGATGTGAATTGCTAATCATATGTGTGCTTTTAAGTTCTGTAAGAATGAAGTCTCCATGTTTGTCTTGGCATATGAAAAGGAGACAATCTAGTGACTAAAGAAATTTATGGAAAGGGTTAAAAAGAAGGGAGAATGGCAAATGTCACAATATTTTTTTCTTTACCTACAAAGATTACATGTTGAAGAAGAGTGCTATATCATTTCCTCTCTAACAAGACACTTACTCAGCATGTCATTTTGGAGGGAAAAAATCACTCTTTCATATTTTGACATAACGAAGTAACGATTAATAATATATTACGGGTTTTATTTTAAATTAAGCAAATATCACACAACAAAGATAAAAATATAAAATAAAATAAAATAAAATAAAATAAAATAAAATAAAATAAAATAAAATAAAATAAAATAAAATAAAATAAAATAAATAAAAAGAATAAGGGTGTATTTCTAGAAATTTTGATTTGAGGAGATTTTTTTTTACTATTTCTCATCTGAAAACTGACTCTTGTCTGCTTCTGAAAAAGTATAAACTAATAAACTAATGCATTCTCCATGTGAAAAAGGAAGGAAAGATCACAAAATTTCCTTGTTTACATTTTGTTCTTACAGGTGGGGGATAAGCAGAGTCTAAGAGTTATCAATTATTCACCATATTATTATTATTTTTCCCACAAATAACAGGAAGCTTTGTAGAAACTATGTATATAAGGGTCTTCAGTGGGAACCCAACATCATGAAGTGGTGCAGATTTGATAAAGAAGGCAGTCTATCTTGTCTGAGCAGCAACCCTCCCTGAATTACTTAATGGTAGTTCTTGCAAAAGTGTCACCCCTCTTCTTTCCTTTCCTAGAACACTGCTGCTCTTTCTGAAGAAACCTTCCAGAAAAGACACAAATACATATAAGGAAAAGCAAGAAAGATAATGTAGGTGCCAATTACTAAATCTTTAGGTTTTTGTTTGTTTACTTCATTTTTTGTAACTTTTTCCTCTTTGTATCCAATTCTTTCTCACTCTCTAATAATTCCTAAAACCAAAGTCAAGAAGCCTACCCAAGATCTGTCTGATGACTATATATGTCCACGTGCTTAAGCAGAGAAATTCCATCAGCAGTGACCATGAAGAGAATGCAGGAGCTTTACACTGTTTGTCATACTTTACATTGTACTCTGTCCTTTAGAAATTGTGTTTCTGAAATATTCAATTTTCTCTACTCTGACATCTTATGGGTTGAATCTGCTCTTGTTTTGAGGCCCACATTTTATCTCCAGACAGTTACTTTCTTTCTGTATTATCTTTCTCATTTTGTAAAGGGGCTTCATGGTTTAGAGTCAACACACATTGTAAGCCCTATCTAGATAAAACTTAATGCTTTTTTGTGTGGAAAAATGCTTAAAGCAACCACGTGAACATGAATTAAACACAACATAAATCTTTGAGATATTCTAGTTGCCATATTATATCAGACAAGCCATATCTAAAAAATGCCATATCTCATATCTTGCTGGTAATTCCTTTCCTTTTCCACAATTAAATGTAATTTTCTTTCCTTTGCCTTGCCTTGCCTTGCCTTGCCTCCTCTTCCCTTTCTTTCCCTTCCCTTCATGCCCAAGGTTACTTCAAAGCCACAATAAACCCTGAATTATGAACTGTGATCAGAGTTAGATTTGAAATAAGGAGTGGATTCCTCACGGTGGCTGCATGGAATGAATAGACTCAATGTTTGTCCAGAGAACTGCAGAATACAATGGCAGAAGTAGTAAGTCGAGCTGCTGCTTATCCAGATTCCCACTCAAGCTTTGTATGCAGTGACCTGCTTGGATGACAACTTTCCTGGCGATCAAACTCACAGTTGAAAATTGGGATAGCTATGTCAACAAGTGTCACAGGAATAGAGACTTATACTTAGATAACCTTTTTTTTTTTTTTTTTTTTTCTGTCAAAATCCATGAAACACATTGCCTGGACCCCATATTTTGCAGATGGAAGTATAGTGCAGGTTAATGGTGCTAATGCTATTGGTCCTAACTTTGTCAAAAGGCACTTCTATTTGGTATTGACAATATCTATGTGGAATGTAATAAGTAATGCATTGCCATTAAAAATACAAACTCATAGTCAAGAGAATTCACATTTCCTGAGACTAAACATTGCAAATTATTTAAAGCCTAGAGCTAGAAAGTAGTCTTTAAAATAATGTTTTTGTTTTGTTTTGTTTTTAATACTAAGTATGCTTCATAATGCACTACATTACTTTTTCTTCTGTTTTCTTTTTTGTCCTTTTAAATAGGAATCTACCCTAAGACTTGCATGCACCCTGATATCTTCTCTATTCTAGCAGCTGCATCTGTATTTATTGTATTTATCTCAGTTCTCACCATCTCTCATAGTGGGAACACTGCATTGTCTGCTGGATGGAAATAAAAGATAAGAAAATAAGAAAAACTCTCAGTCAGGAAATAAAAATAGTTATTTAGGGCTCAATATTTCAAGGGAATTGCTTGTTTCTCTGYAGGAGCTGCTGTCTTAGAAGTTTGAATTTTACATTACAAACATTTGCTAAAGGAAAACTTTCTTCTGCTCTGTACTAGGTGAGTAAGAAAACCCATGGACTTTACTGCCTCCGGCATAGCTCACTCTCATACTAGTTATGAAACATCACAAATTCCACCTTGCACCCCTTGCACYCTCTATTCATGCACCCTCTATTAAGAATATAATACAGCCTCTATAAAGAAATGGCAAAAAAAAAATCTGGAAAATAATATATTTAACCTTCTAGGAATTTATTCTTATAAGTGTTTGTAGTCAGAAGGAAGCAAATGAAGATCAGCCTCTAGTTAATGTCTCATATCCTCCAGTTATGCATTTTAGCCTCTATAATTTTTGAATAAAAGGTGTGAGGAAAGGGAAACATGGCACTGAGAGAATAGCACTCAGCTGGTCTGATTAATGTGCAAAAATAGAGGTGCAGGCTCTTTATCAAGTGTTGGCAGTAGTAAATATCATCTGCATGAGCATATTTACATGAAAAGGAGAGCTATTATCTCACATATGTAATTTAGACATTATTCAGTCTTTTAAAGTACTATAACTTTGAAATAAGCCTTCAGCAAACTTGAAGCTTCAGAAAAACTGCACTAAACCCATAAAATCAGACACAGACTCAATGGGTGGGGAGAAGATGGGAGGAGAGAAAACTAAGGAAAGATAAATAGGGCCTGTATACATATATACATAAGATACTACTGGCTGATGAAATCTCAGTGACATTTTAATTTTTTTCCTTAATTTTTCATTTTACTACCTTGGGAAAAGGAGCAGCAAATGGAAAAAGCAAGGTAGCAAAGTTATTGAAGAAAGGGAGCAGTGTGCTGGGGATCAAAGGGCACAATGGAATCCTAAATTATAGGACATTTAACAAATAATCTGTGTGATTCATACATTAAATTTGCATAGAAGAAACGTGCACATTTTGCACATTTGCAAAATTGCAAGTGAACATTTGCAAATGTTCACTTCTTGACAGTGAGGGTGACAGAGCCCTGGAATAGGCTGCCCAGAGAGGTTGTGGAGTCTCCCTCTCTGGAGATCTTTAAAACCCACTTGGACACAGCCCTGTGCCACGTGCTCTAGGTGACCCTGTGTATGCAGGGGRGTTGGACTAGATGACCTCTGAGGTCCATTCCAACCTTAAGCATTCTATGGTTCTATGATTCTATGATTTGTGTGACATTTGGTTCTTATATTAAAGGAACTCATTTTCCTGGATGGTGAAGGGATCTTTCAGTTAGGACTGGTTTGTGTACTAATTTCCTTTGCTGGACCAATGCTGTTGCTCTTGGATGGTGACATTAACATAACTGTATCTGGCTTTGCCTAGACTCATAAATCAAATTGTGATATGTCTTTCAGGTGGTTTATAGCTATATCTCTGTTCCTTGCTTTTATTTTAATTTGTAAACTGTCACCTGCTGAAGAAGAAAACTTTTGATAGTTATTGTCCCAGTTCATCTCAGTTACATCAAATGATCTAACCAGCATTACCTTTCAATATCTAATATACAAATTATTTCTATCTTTATAGCTTTGTTACCTTCCTATTCTGTTTTAATTTAACTAAAATATACATTTTTGTGTTGTTAGTCTTAAAATATAAGTTACCTGATAACTCAAAGTGTGACGTGAGAATTGAACCTCACTCAACAATTATAAAATGAAGTTTACCTTACTTTGGCGATTAAATCAGGAATATTCTAGTATAGATGACTATTTTAAACTACCTCAATCTGTTGGAACAGGTTTATATGCTAGTCAGTGCATCATGTAACCATCAAAAGCGAATGGTTTGCATAGTTCAGAATGGACTATGGAATACATAGTTCAGAAGATGAAAGTCATAACCATTTTTTATGTGTCTGCAGTCTTTAAAATGAAGTTGTTTTAGCTATTTCTTGTTTAGATTAAGCTTGCACAGAAAAAAAAAAAAAGTTTCTTAAATGGAAACTATGTGTTTACATATGTGAAAATTATTGTACATGGTGTATTATATTAATTGATATAACTGAAGGAGGGAGGTTTTGATGTGTTTACATATGTGAAAATTATTGTACATGGTGTATTATATTAATTGATATAACTGAAGGAGGGAGGTTTTGAGACCTTTTATAAATGCTTTCTCCCAGAGAATGGAGTCTGATAGAGCTTTTCGCAGCCAGAGATAAGCATACATGCGGAGGAACTATGGCATTCATTTTGATTTCCAGCACATTAAGGGTCTAGGATTGAGGATGCTCTGTGTCAGAGGCAGATCATTGATTCACAGTTCTCAGAAGGTAAAAATTTGCTTTCCCCTGTTAGGAGGAGAAAGACAGTTAGCTCTGGATACAAATACTGTCTCACATTCATAGTCGATGGTGAAACAATGCTTTAAGTATTAACTAGTATTTTACTTAAAAAAAAAAAAGGGACTAAGACATGACTTTCTAATGATTATTTCGGCTTTTATGAAAATAAATCAAAACAAATCAAATCTTTCCTAAAGTCTCTAGTTGCTTTGGTTTAAAGACTCAATGCAAAATGCATAAAAGACATACCAGAAAATATAAAAATCACAACTTAAAAATAATATATTTAAAATATTATGATATATAAAATTTCAATGAGTTCTACAGGCCTGACATGAGTTTCAAAATCTTGGATTTGACAAAACAATAAATGCAAGAATACTCAAACCTTCTACTACTGATTTTTTTCTGGCATAGTCAGAGCTGGCTGGAGAACTAAACTGATTCTGAAATAGGTTTCTAGGATTGGAAATGCATTAATTTTCTTCAGAAATGTTCTTAATGTTCTTCAGAAAATAGAATTTTGTCAAAAATTGTGATTGAAACAAGAGTTGTWGTATTTGGAAAGTGTAGATGTTCTGCTATTTGGATTGAGACTTAATTTAATCTTCCTGGTTCACAATTGTAYGGTCCAGTTTACATATCTGCCCTGAGTGATTTAGAACAGAAGTTCATATCCCAGAGCCATCTGATTGAGCCTGAGCAGTGCTTTAAGCGGGGCTTTTTGGCCCAGCAGCAAGCCAACTCCGTGGTTGTTTAATTTTTCACAAGGTCTCTCAAAATCTTCCCAAAGAAAACATTTTTACATGTGTATGTATGAAAGATTTTTTCTAGCCACTTTTCTAGTTCAAGCCACAATTGCAACTGATTGCCATATTGCTGACTTTTGAACTCAATCCTGTCATTAAAGAAGTAGCAGTAAAGTAGCAGGTAACATAATAGTCCTGAAATTCTAACCTATGAAATTGAAAAAAAAAAAATGTATTGAGGTTACATTGTAAAAATATAAAAGTAAGACTCTTAATTGCTTACCAATACAAGTCACTTTTTCAAGTAAACAAACCTCTCTGTGACTCTTAGGTTTGAGTATTATTTTCACTATGTGGATTTATAGAGTCAATTGTTGGTACTCTCCAAATCATATATAACAAACATCACAACAAATATCTCAGCAGAATAATGACACAAATTTTAATAAACACAATTACAGCAGAATTAAGAACATTTTGCCGAACATTCTGAAAAGTGGTAAGGAATTGCATATTACTCTTYATTTATTGCGTTACTTATTTCCTTGGCTGTACTTTCTACTGCTCATCCCAACTATATGTACAAGATATCTTCTTGAGTTGCTACAATCAATGAAGAAATTAAACATTCAGACAAAGAAAAATGAAAACCATTGATGATTTTGAGAAGAGAATTCTTCACTGGGATATAGAAAAGAAATGCTTTCCAGCTTTTGAAGAATATGGGATAGTATTTGTCCTTCTTGTTGTTATTAATACAAAGCTAGCCAAAGAACATTTTTGAGATAAGTGAGCCATATCTGTAAGCACATCTCTGTTGATTGCTTCTCTTTTTTTTTGTTCCTTATAAATCCTACTCCCCCAGCTAGTATTGGAGAATCAGAACAATCTGACAAAGAAAAAGGAGATGGGAGATAAGGAGTGGCAATGAAGTCCACCAATACAAGACCCCTGTATTAAAAAACACACTTTTCTCAGTAGCAAAAATTTCAGTAGAAAGTTTTCTTTGCATTTGAAACTTTTCCATATAACTCCCTTTGCATTGGCTCTGCAGAACAGAATTTTCAGTTATCAATGGAAAATCTCAATGGTTTCTATTGAATGTAGAGAAAAACAAATCAACAGCACCGTCTTTTGCTTAAATTGTTTTTATAAACCTACTGGAAAGATGGAGGCATAAAGAGGCAGAGAGGCAAAATCACAATGTAATTAATTAAAAAAGCTAAGAACTTCTAAAATATTAATTATCTATATCTTTCTTGGAAACAAAGCATGCATTTATATTTGATGAGAGTATGTTTAAATTATACTTCAAGGCTTATGGCAATCTGCAAATATGAAATATCATATAGATTTATTCATTGTGCTGACACTTTAAAGAAATATTTTTGCAGTAGGATGTGTTTGAAATGGACAATGTTTCACAATTTTTTATGTTCTATTTGCAGTACAAGTTTGTCACTTGTTTAAATCCTTAGATCAGAACTCTGAAAACCAATTCAGAAAATCTGATTTAATGTCCTTGTTCCCCATTGGCTTAGTGAATAATGTTGTGATGTTTCTTGCCTCACTCTGTGATGCAATCTTTGACTTAATTGCTAATTGTGAACATTTGTGTAGTAAAGTGTTTTTATAAGATCAACAGAGGAAAAGCAGCAAATATAGATGATATTGTAATAAGTTTTAGTCTTTAATTTGCCATACATCTTTAAAAAGTTCTAGTGGACACTCTAGGATTTTCCTTTATTGACTCATCCTCAACAGAATGTGCTGAATTCAATCACTGAAATCAAAATAGCTAGGCCAGGTTTAAATAGTTCTGAGATATCAGTTGCCCCATGCTTCCCATGATTTTATATCTAGTCCTGGGAATAAATTATTATTATAATTATCTTTCTGGTCTTTTTTTTTTTCCCCCTTTAAAGAGTCTATCTTCAAGTGGTAAACATTAATAAATCTAAGTATGTTAACCTAAGTTATGCATATATACATATACATATATAAAATATTTTTGAATACTTGAGAACTCATGTGTGTATTAAACATATTTAAAATATTTTTCAATGCTTAAGAAATATGTTTTCATCTAATTTGCAGTCTTGTCCCTCTGAAACTTCAAATAAAATGCCTCTAGCAGGCCTTGAAGGTAAAATTTTTAAATATAACATTAGTCATGCAAAATTATTTGTTTGATGGATTTTGCATGTTTCAGTGTTATGTATAGAACATTTGTGCTTTGCACGACTATTTATTTGCTAAATAAAACTATAACAGACCATGTACGTTACCCTGATATTTAAAATGCTCTGCAGTATGATAAATATCAATGTCACAACGCAAATGACAAAAATGAACAGAATTCCTATCATAGGTTCTTTTTTCCTTGTTTAAGTCTCTCATTATCCCAGGGTATTTCAAGCATCTGAGCACAAGTGTCTTGAATGCAGAAGAGGCTGATTCAGCCTAAATTGATTCTGAGCTGAGATAAAGTTATCTTTAATCTGATCACTCCCAATGTCATATAAAATAAAAAGTTACTTGCAGTGTGTGCCTGATCTGTWGTATTAAAGTAATTAGGTGATAAAAGATGGAATTTCTTTGGGAGATTATTTATTCTGTAGAGTAGTTACTTCATCTATTTCCAGGAAAAGTAGTGACAGTGCAGATGAGAATAGGTGTTCTTGATTCGGTGACCTGCAGGTGCCAAAATTATCAGCTACAGAACGGGCAGCTGTAGACTGCAACACAATGCTTTGTGTTTCACATAACCTGCAATTTCCCATGTCTGCTCAGACAGAAACCAGAGCRAAATAGAGGTGATATTAGTGTGTGAGAGAAAATGCCAATGAGTCATGTTCAAGATGAAGCGAGCCAAACTGATTCTGAAGAACAAGCAGAGATAGCAGCATCTGAATCACTTGAATCGTGTTTTGGACAAAGCTCAGATTCTCACTGGAATAAAGATTCCATAGTATTTCATCTCTGAAATATTGCTGTCTGAAATTTCTATAGTTACTGCAGTTTCTATAGAACCAGTTGTGAATCTAAAGTCACGTGTTGTACTAGATTTATTTCACAGTTGGTATCRGAAGTCACTGGCCAACAAAATTTCAAGTCGAATTTTCTGCTTTTTTTGCTGTCTGCTTTCTATAACACAGTTGAGTTCATCTGTAAGAGTAACTGAACAGATTTGAGTGAAATCATAGATTTTTTAGTAGTTAAACAGTCCTGTCTATTTTTGTTCTAAATCTGTTGGCCATTTTCCTAGAGAATAAAGCTAAAGTTATGAATTCAGTTGGAGAACACCTGGACACTTGCGGTTTATATGATAAATTTAGTTCATCKTTGTGTAAAAAAAAAAAATCAATAAGGCTTCTGATCAAAGAGTTCTTGCAAAAAGAAAGGAGTCTTAACTAAATTTCTGATAGAATGAACAGCATTAATTTGATAGAATGAACAAGAATGGGAATAAACTGCTATTACCAATTTATTATGAAGTTTATAAAGGTTAAATATATCACTCTTGTTAGTCTAGCACTTGTATATTTCATAGAGAGTATGCTGTACAATGCACCTTATGAAAGGAAAGAAGTATTTTATTGAAATCAATGTACATTATCTAATAACATGGAAATATTTACTGTAGTAAAGTATGTAATAAAATGTATAATACTTTTTGAATAAAATACTTTAAAAGATACTTTTTTCATGTTCTATTTATTTTTAAAATGAAGAAAAGTTTTATTGTGCAAACATGCAGTACTGAACTGAGAAGAGACTTCAAAATAGGATTTGGCAAAAAAAAATGATTAAAAAAGTATATAATGATGCTCCTTTTAACACTAAATATGAAAAGTATCATAAAAAAAAATTAAAAAAAAATGACAGCATATCAGAAGTGTAGTGCCACAATCTTCACCAGTTTTGGGCAAGTTCTTATTGAAAGAAAAGCATTATCCTAGATCATTGAGTTTTCCTTTTGGTYGCTGCTTTCTGCCATGAGTCTTCACCAGTGCCCATATATAGTCGATGTGCTGCAGAATACTCTGTAAATAGGATTACTGAGTCTGAAGATCCAATCCAAGCTTGACTGGAGAGCTTGAGAGTAGATTCCTCTCTGAGAAAAGGGGAAGGGGCCAAGCTCTTCTCAGGGTGGCCAGTGAGAAGGACAAGGGGTAATGGATATAAGTTGAAACACAGGAAGTTCCATCTTCATGTGAGGAAGGACTTCAGGGAGGTTGTGGAGTCTCCTTCTCTGGAGGTCTCCAAACCTGCCTGGATGCCACCCCATGCCACTTGCTCTAGATGTCCTAGCTTGAGCAGGAAGGTTGGGCTATATGATTTCTACGGGTCCCTTCCAACCTCAACTAGTCTGTGATTCTTTAAAGACCTGATAGCTAAATAGAAGGAATTAAGCATCTGATGGAGAAGAAAATAAAAACAAGGAGACAATATCAGTCCATTACACTGGCTCTAGACATAGCATGCCAGCAGCTGAAATGCTGTGAAATTTTGTAAATATCACAGCTGTTCACACATACATTTTATCTTATCTCACTCTAAACTCACTTTTTGACTAGCAAGGAATGTAATGCCAATAATGCTTACACTGAACATCTCATACAGAGGAAAGCAGATCTCACACAGAAGGAGAATGTTTATGTTTGCTCAGATTTTTATTAGCTCTATAGTTAGGGTCCTGGAGAATTAGGAACAGAAGTAGTCTTTTCCTGGGGATCAGAACCTTGAGGCTTATATCTTTTTATCTGTCTAGGCTGGACACCTGCTGATTTCTGCTCATATTGGTAGAAGGAATGTAGAAAAGGGAGGAACTTTTACTCCTGTCTTCCCCAAATCTTCAAATGGTGATGCTGTTTAAAGAGTTACTTATTTATTGAGATATCCCGTTGAAGTTGTATGTGATCTGAATCCCTGTTCTCTGAATGAATATCATGGAACTGTCCTTTCTTACACTATGGAGAGTAACTAACTCCTGGATATGCAAACAGGGTCTATATGCCCAAGTATTTCTTGTAAAATAGAGTCAGTTTGATGAGCTATCCACATCTGTTATTTAATTTCATACTCTTAACTTCATGATCTGAGAACTGAGCAGGAGTTTCTCATGAATCATGATTATTTACTCYTTGACAATTCATTTATTTATATGATTAAGTGTCGTGGTAATTCCTCTAATATTTTCAAAATACTATATTTCCTTTCAATAAATTTGCTTTTCAGAGGAATTCTTAAACTTTTTAAATGGAATTTCTTGACTCTAATAAGTAGAAAATCCTCCATCCACAGATAATTTGTATCAATGTACAAATTATCCACAGATAATGTGTATTAAGCAAGAGGACTTCTCTCTGATCTGTGTCAGAAGACAAAATAAGAAAAGAACAGAAGACCAAATACACAAATATATTTGGTAATATCCCTTTGATTGAACTTCTTTGATGGCAATGAGACTTATGCAAAGTCAATCTGCTCACTATCATCCTAATTTCCAAATCAAAGATTATTGTATGACCAAGCATTTGACCAACCCAGGCCCTATGTAGAGAAAAGCACTGGTTAAAGTAGAAAAATATTTTAGTTTTTCAACAATTTCTATTTTTTTTTTAATCTAGTCACTGACTCATASTATTAAAGTAGCCTTTTGAATTTCCAGAGAGCATTCAAAACTATTTTCTACTGAAATATATATTTAAAAAATCACACTTTCGTATTTTATTGCATTAATTCAAACCTGAGAGATCAATAATCTCCAAATCACAAACACCTGCAAGAGACCTGAATGGATGCTCACCACGTTCTCTTCCAGCTTAGTAAAACATACAAAAAAATCATACAAAAAAAATCAGATATAAATAAAAAGAATAACAGAAATGATGTGTGTAAGGTCAAGGACACAACTGATCATTTGGAAGGTAATGAGCTTTAAAAGAAGAGATTTAAACTTCAAATGAATAATGTGTGAAGTGGATAATTTTGTCAAATATTTAGCATAAAAAAAATCTTTTTTGTTTAGGACACAGCCAGCTTTGTTAATTTAAAACAAACACCTATATTATGTCTTTGTGAAGTATTTGTAATTTATTAGCTGAATACAGAGAATAAATAATTTAAAAGTGAAGATTAAACTATATAAAATTTTCCTTGTCATGCTTAACCTTAAGTGAGGGAGCTATAATTTAAACTAAGCATAACTACAGTTTTAATAGGTAAAAGGCACGTTAATCATTCAAGTACTAGAGCATCCTCAGAAGAGTCACATTGCTATGCATCAATTTAAGGACTATTTATAGACACACTGATTGTTTTAATTTCAGAGTGAAAATAAATTCTACCAATTTAACTGACTATTTAATAGTTTAGATAATCATCCACCAATGAAAAATAATATTTTTTTAATTCCCTGATGAACAGACTGACCTTTAAAATGAGACACACTTTCTCATTTATAACCTCTGGATGAGGAAATTTTAGCTTTTGATTCTGTCTCAAGCATTTTCATTTAATTTTTTTCCTGTCTTCTTGAAGTACCCTGCTGTGTTCCTCCTATCGTAAATCCTACAGAGAACACATTCTAATTCAACTCATACATTTCTTAAACACCATAGGTAAAAATCTCAAACCAACCACATATTTTTTTAAAGTAACATATCCTCTCATAACTATCATCACATATCTGAATTGCTGAAGTGGACAGTTTCACTAATGCAAGCTATCCCGGGTCTGTCCATCAAAGATCACATATTCAAAGGTAAGCATTTAGACACACATTTTGAGGGCTGATGAAGAAACTGTGTTGTAGTTTCTCTGCAAATGATTCAAAGTTTATGTTTGGCATAACATAAACTTTTATGGGTTTTAGTGGTAAGTCAGACCCAAGAGCAGAACCACATCACTCCTTGACATACCATCTAGGATTTATTTACTAAATTGCATGCACATAATGACAACCACAACATCCATGCACACACACGCGCGTACACATTTTGCACATAACGCATTCACATCAGCCAAGACCTCTAGTTTTTCTGGAACCAACACCTGGCTTCAGAGAACAAAATGCTCACAGCAGCTGGTCCAGGTGTCCATGCCCTGGCTGTGAAAGCTTGTTTTACACACCATGGCTCCACTTTGGGCTCAGCTTTCAGCATGCTTTTGAATATATTGCCCCTGAGGGTCTGTGGTTTTTCCTATTTATTGCTTTTTTATGGTCTAGAAGGTCAGTAAAAAAATCCAATGACATTGCTGTTCATGCTGCCTACAGGCCAACTCACTGTTGAAACTTGTGTTATTATTATCTTCTGGCTTTCTTCCCTACATGTATTATGTAAAGTTGTTAAGAGTCCATCTGTGCTTCTCTGGTTCTTTCTCACAGAAATCTAAACCAATTATAGAAGGACAGATGTAGTCCAGAGCTTTTGAGCTCTATCATGAGCGTGTTTGTTGGTTTTTTTTTTTTTTTTT
>NW_020455509.1:47733-60220 GCF_003342845.1 Nothoprocta perdicaria
TAGTCTCAATAATGTAAGCACTGATTTTGGATAGTCTTCACATTGTGACATATGTTTTAAAGAAAGAACTGTCCAAAATATGAGTCCACTTTTAGAAAGACCTTTGTGACTAAATGCATATATTCTGCACTTCAAAGATAAAAATGAATGTGGAAAAGAACCATTTATGTTACTATTCTCTTTTAAAATATTTTCTGCATTTCATTGATATCTTAACTTATGCAGTGTTCTGTGTCTTTTCAATGGTGGCTTGACTCAAAGACTATCTGCAGGTTAACAGTCCTGAAAGATCTTCTGAGAGAATTAATGAATGACAAGATGGTAACAGTGCCTCGGGTAAAAAAAAATGAGATGCATCTTTTATATATTCACTGAGCTGGACTTTTATTATTAGAAATGTTTTTCTGGTTTAAAATAAAAAGGATCCTTTTAGCCCTTCCTTTATCTGAGGTTGTAGAAATGATTTACAGTTGTATATTAGGTCATAGTGAAATGTTAATAAAGTTATTTTAATTAAGTTCTCATTCTCCATTTGCAGAGAGGAATAGTGAAGATTGAAGAGAATAAATGATAGCCTGAGGCAACAAGTAAGTCAGTGGCAAGGACAAAAAGAGAACCTAGAACTTCTGCTTCCCATTCCTTTCTGCTCTCGGTTRAGGAAATAGATTGACTATTTGATCAAATCAGAGATTAAAAGAGACATTTTCAACAGTCCAAGTATAAAATAACATTTACTATGAGATTTACATGCAGACAAATATTTCACTTCTGTAAATGCAAGTTTATCCACAAAGAGCACTGGGTCTGCATAATTAATCTGAAAATTCTATACAACATCTATTTCAAGGTCCCAGTACTGGTGAGACTGTTTATGAATAACATTATGTAGCACTGTAAAAGATTAGGCTAACAATAAAAAAGGTCAATTTTGAGAGATCCAAAAATAATACAAACAATAATTTACAGAACAGCTCTAAAAAAAAGAAGAATTAATCAGGTGATGCTGGGGTACAAGGAAAATGCAAACACATATTGAAATATATTGGTAGGTAGTTTACATATAGAAGAAGCCATGGCTAAAAAATGTTTATATGTGTGCGCGTGTGTATATATAAGCATATATTTATATAGTAGATTACGGTGCTGTGAGACTGTGTTAGGGAAGAGACCAGAAAATGAAGCCTTCTTCCGTTTCCCACTACTATGTTCATTCTTTTTGCTTTACTCTGGATATCATAATTCTCTGTTTTTCTTGGAGATTAATCATTTTTAAAGTTGAATTTCCTATCTCCATTCATTTTGAGTCATGTTTGAGCTCAAATGAATTTGAGTTGTCTATGAGAACCAAGGATGTCTTGATATATATTTATATCCAGTCTAGCATTCGGTTTTCTTCTATGGTGGATTCATTGAGATGACCTATGCTAACCATGATTTAAATTTTTTATTATTCATGATTAAAATAACTTTTTTAAAATATTTTCTTCTCAAAGATAGTTTAAATATTTTTCATTAGTATAAGTATTTAATGAAATACACTATTTGTAGCAGATTGAATTTCTCTTTTAGGGATGTGAAAATGTAACACAATCATTTACTATAGAAAGAAAGAGAAAAAGGAAATATGTGGTAGAAAGATACACTTGATCAGATTCTTAATGTGTATTTTAGAAATAATTTTACAGTAACAGTATCCAATACTCCTCTTTAAAAACCATCTTTCTTCATGGCCTGGAGCTGGTAAGGAATTAGGTGATGCCTGTAAACTGTTTAGATCTTAGCAGGAAGGAAGCCATAGAACCTAGATGTGCTTTTGCAATAGGCTCTGAAAGAGATATATCATGGTGAGTACAGTCTTTCAACCTTCAGAAAGGAAACAAGAAAATGTTCCAGAATTGTAGCCAGTGCTGTGCTGGGAAAAGAGTTGCTGTTGACTTCCATGCTTTAGTCAATTAACCCCGTTTCAAGGAAAAGACCTGAGAAAAAAAAATTATTACAGCCCTGAAATTGTAAGAGTTAATGTGAAAGTTACCAAATACATCTTAATACATGCAAAGAAAAATATTTTTTTCTCTGTTAGGTAATATCTGTATCTTCAGTCATTGTTTATGTCAAGCCTCCTTAGCACGTAAATTGAAATTAAAGTACAGTAAAGTTGAAATTTTAAATACTTTTTATGGATCAAATAATGCTACAAACTGTGCAGTATCATGTTTTTTAAGCCAAACTATTACTTAACAAAGGGAGTATGTGGATGTTGTTTTTTATATATGAATTTGATAACCTACATTATGTGTGACAAAGCAAAGATTGCAGTTTATTTTGAAGTGTTTGTTTTTAAATGTCTCAAAAAATACAATTTATATAAAAAAGAAGAGAAACTATAACAGTTATGCTTCATTGTTTGGATGTAATTAATCACCCCTAATTACTGTTTGTAGGAAGCATTTTTTAGTTTCATTTCTGATTTTGCTTTTTCACACATCTTTTTCACAGATAGTAGCAGTTTGAAGGTTGTCCCCCTTTCCCCTTTGCCTTCTGTTCCAGACTACAACTCTAGATCATGCTCTTCATGGTCTTCTGCATTCTTATTTTGTGACAGAGAAAGGAAAGAGTGGAATATAGGACCTTATAAATATAGGATGTGGACTTCTTGCAACAGTCCTTTAAGTCTGTTGTAGACTTTCACTACAGATGTGCTCCTATGTGAACACACTAAGGAGTGCAATATAGTTTGGTCTCATATGTGACAAGGAATAATATTCTAAAACTTAAAATATTTTCAAGTAAAATAATATTAGAGAATAACATTAATTCCTATATAAAGACAGAGACATATTCCTCATTTGAACTGTAGGAAAGACTCTTTTATTATCTTGAAAATCAAGAGTTCTCTGAGTGTTTTGAAAACATTTATTTTGTTGTATAACGGGACGACCTAAATTTTATTTTATATTGCACTAATTCATTTCTTTTAAGTCTAATTCATTTCTTTTAAGTCCATGTCTAAGCATCATCAATATAATCAAAATAATATGTTTGTCTTAAAATTTGTTAAAAAAGGAATCATAGAATCTCTAACAACTTGTTAAAATAAAAAAAAACCAAGGCTAATTCTACAATAATATTCATAGTTTTAGTTTACAAATTGAGGGAAATGCACTGGCCTGCAATACATTTTTTATTGATTAGTAAACTTATGATACATTCTGTAATGCTTAGAAAGATTCTGAGTTTCTGCATCATAATAATAGACTATTTCAATAGATGAACAAATAAAGAATAAGTGAAGTAATAATTTAATCTTCCTATACACAACTTAAATTCAAAATTCATTACCAGTAAGATATTACTCTGTATATAGAAAAAAAATTAGTTGACTTGTTGACAATTACAAATGTGGCCTCTCAAATACTTTACTAACAGGGCATTATTGACCTGCTATTTCAGATGATGTCAAAAATAATCATAAATGTGATATAAGCTGTGTAATGTAATGTAAGATAAACATAAAAGTGATGCAGAAAATAAAGTGAATGTTAATTTGTATTTGAACATATTCTATAGCACAAAATAATGAATGAGAAGAAACTGAAGATAAATTCAGCTGAGAAATATAATGTACATTTTTAACAAAGAATACTATTGACCTTTAGAAGACTAGGTAGACAAATAGGTAGACAAATAGGTAGAAGACTAGGTAGAAGACTAGGTAGACAAATAAAGGACTTTTCATTGTGTGAAGTGTGTGAAGTTTTTAAATTCGAATTGGTTGAAGATTAGCTGTCTCCTTAAACAGAGTAGTATCATTGTATGAGAAATTAAGGACATGATGTGAGAATTAATGAATCTATTTTGTCTGTTTTGTACAGTATAGGACACTACAGAATATATTTCTATTTGATTCTGACTAAATATTTAGGAAGCTGAAGATGATTTCACAAGCACATATCAATTCAAGTTTTTTGAATTCTCCTCATAAGCTATTGACTTGAACCTGAAGAATTCAGGTTTGCTAAGAGTAGCCTATACCATAAGATATATAATAATTCAAGTTTTATGGTTTTATTTGTTTTTACTTAAAATGAAATTCTTTAATATAATAGATATATATATTGATGCAAACTCAACCTCAGAAATTCAGCACTCTTTCAGTAAATATTCATCTTTTCCAAAGAGTTACAATTTGTTGATGAGAAGCCTCTGCACTGATTCATTGTTCCCAATCTGAGATTTTGCTGGGTTTTTTTAAATCAGGAATTTCAGGTGACGGCACCTTTTTAATGGCACTGTGACACATGAGCTCTTAGGAAGAATAGTAAGAAGACTCTCATCTTCTGCCCAACATTTTTAAAAACAGATCACGGAGCAGTTGGTGTTTTACTAATGTCTAAGATCCTTTCCCATAATATCTGCTTTGATTTATTATTTATCTCTAAAATAATAGAAAAATCCCTTTAATTTTGCTTTTGAAGTTGCTATTCATAAGAAGAACAACCCARAGACATTTGCCAAGACAACTGCATAGCCTTGGCTAATAGCTAGTTATATGAAAGCAAACTCCATTAGGTAGGAGGGCAAAAAAATCAAATAGAAATATTGTTAAATGCTAATTGCAAGAAGATATGTTGCAAAGATCGATAATGAAAAGGTACAACAGGAGTGATAATGGAAAAATATCAAAATAGAACTATTAGCTGCCCTTGAAAATGTGTAAAAAGAGGCAGCTGAACTTGTTTCATGTTAGAGAAAGAGTGTCTTGTACCTTGTTAATGTTGCTGATATGCTGGCCAAGACTGGTATGGGTCAGTAATTGCAATGTCAACAGTTAAACCAGACATTTACCTAACTGAGTTCATTGTAGTTGCACTCTTCCCAGGCTTAGGCTTTCAAGAATAGCAGGGTGTTTACAAAGACAAAAAGGAAAGGCTGTTAGGAAAGAATATAAAATTAATTCTTCCTAAATATTTCTTGAGAATGGAAGGAAATAAATTTAAAATAAGGTGATAATGTGCAGTGGCAATTGTGCTAATTGTGAATAGGAAGTAATATTAATACATTCATTTCAAGACGAACAATTCCAAGTTTCAAGTATTCTCTTTAATTATATTCTAGGTTAGTATGTTCATACTTAACCAAAAGAAACAATAAAAATTGACAATATTATTTACTAGTAATTCTTAAATATTATGTTAAAATACTTTGTTCTTTTCAAAAGCTAAAAAAGACGTTTTCATAGGACATCTTTTGTATTAAGATGTCTTGTAATTTACATATATCTTTTTTGTTTCTAGTTTGAAATAGGATGACATTTATATTTTTGCAYTTATTTGCCTCAATCCTACAATAAAGTCAGAGAGTTCAAAATGACAGAATATTTCTATTGTGATTTAATATCTAAGATGCTTTATAGTTTGGTGCGAGAAGACCTAGGAAGAAACTTTATTCCATTARTATTTTTGTTAGTATTTTTAATAGTGTTAGTTGTTTAATGTACTTTGTAATAAAAACTTAATTTGAAATGTTGTTTTGCAGTTGCTGTGAAGAATTCAGGATGCAAAATATAACAAATGACCGGTTTCAGGAATGAACTTCTGAGATTTTGTTAGTGCTATTAATAATATGAAGATGCTCATGATGTCAAATAATGTGACCCAAAGATTGATCATCTTTCAAAGCATATAAAATAATAGAAACCAAATGAGGGTCTATCTGCTGCTTAATGTGTTTTAACAATAAAGTGACAGGCCATGACATTAATTTTGGCAGACTTCTAAATTCTAAATAACAAGACATATATAAAGATTTTTTTTTTTAATTTCATCTAAGTATTCTCTTATAGCACTGTGTATTCAGATGAAAACACTGGTATTATATACTGGTTATGAAGGGAGTCGGTAATTGTCACTTGTGTTTGTGGTTGCCAAATACTTTATGCAAGTATATTCTATGTCAGAAATCTGGCCAAATCTTAGTGGCTTTTGAGAAGTAGGCCATAGTTTTTGCAGAAAACTGTATAATAACTCTATAATTCTCTTTTTTTTTYCCAGATATTCCCCAAAATATTGAGATCTTTTTTCCACTCCATTACTCCTAAAAGTCTGTTTTAGAACCTAACCATTATCACAACTGCTTGTAGCAGTGCCAGTCTCTAACCATTTGGCTGATATTTTTGATGCTGAATATTTCCTACAGGCTAACCCTCTCAGAATCTTTTCATCTAAATGAGTTCAGTTATTTCTAGTAGAGAGCAGTAAAAGATGCATTGTTTTGGTCATAATTGGCCATAARGAATAAGAGGCAATTCTGCTTTTAGCTTATAATCATAAAAGCATTAGGACAATCTCATCAATCATTAATGAAATCCATTTTAATTATAAACTTTTGAAATGAAGAAAATTACCTTGTTGATACTAACAAAAATGATGTCCAATGAATATCTAATAAAAAAGAAACTTTTTTTTTATTATTTTTCTTGTACCTAGTGAAACAAACAAAGGGTTGACCATTCCTTCTAGTCAATATACAGCTTGTATATTGCCTAGCTTGTTTTAGAGAAGTATGTCAAGATCAAGCAGTTAGTATCTAGATAATGAAAATCTAAAGGTCATGTTTTGTGGAAAAACTCAGTTAACAAAGAGATTCTTTCTGTCTTAGAGAACCAATAGCACTAAATAACTTAGTTGCCTTCTCTCAAAGGGACAACAGAACTACTGCAGAAATTACCTTTTTTTTTTTTTTTTAATTTATATTGTCTTTTCTTCTTGATTTTACATTGAATTAAAAAAATGTATGTTGAATTGGGAATTTAATCACATAGTATTCAGTGACTGAAATTTGAACTAGAAGCAACTCAAAAATTCTACTTGAAGTCTTGTATCTAAATCATCTGGGAATGATAGAGATATTCAATATCTTTTTCAGTATTTGTGTTTTCTAGTTGAAAAMCATATTTTCTAGCTGTCTTCACATGTAGTTAAAGGCAAAAAGCACAAACTTGAGGACCTTGCTCAAGGATCCTTGTTTGAGGACCAGTGCACAGCTTGTTCTGATTATTTATTTCTCTTCGGTGACAAATCAAAGTCTTACATATTTCCCACAAGTCTTATATATCTGGGACATCCCTCCTAAAGAGCTACTCTTCCTGAAGAATCAGGATGCTAAAATCTCTAAATTCTCTATTTCATAAGAGCTTTCTCTCAGGTGTCTGGCAGCTTTTCCATTTCCAGGATTATATGCAATACAAAGTCATAAAATCATAGAAATAAGGAATAGCATAGGTTGGAAGGGAAATCTGGAATTCATCTGATCCAATCTGCCTCTCCAAGCAGGAACAAACTCAAATTTCATCCCATCCTCAAAAACATATCTGGTTTTAATTGTCTTGGACTTTACTCTGTCATTTTTTTTTTTCCTCTTTGTGAAGATGGATAAACAATACAAAAGGACTTTTTTTAAAGGTTGTGGAACTGACAACTTCTGTCCTATTTTCCTTTCGCTATACATTTCTGAGACRAGTCTGGCTCCATCTTGCTTACACCCTGCTGATAGTAACTGAGTACTGTAACTGGGCTTGTCCTTACCCTTTTATTTTACAGGCTGTGCAAATCCGGCTCTTACAGTACCCTCTTGTATGTTACATGTTCCGAATACCTGTTCATTTTAGTGACTCTTTGCTGGACTCATTACAAAATGTCAGTGTCTTTCTTGTGTTGGGGAGCTCAGACTGGAAGAAAGTATACAGAATCACAGAACTACAGAATGCTTAAGGTTGGGAGGGACCTCTAGAGATCATCTAGTCCAAACTGCCTGCTCAAGCAGGGACACTTAGAGCATGTGGCTCAGGGTGCTATCCACGTGGGTTTGGAAGATCTCCAGAGAAGGAGGCTCCACAACCTCCCTGGGCAGCCTGTTGCAGAGCTCTGTCACTCTCACAGTGAAGAAGTTCTTCTTCACATGAAGATGGAACTTTCTATGTTTCAACTTATATCCATTGCTCCTTGTCCTATAACTGGACACCACTGAAGAGCTTCCTCCCTACATTCACCATTCATGTACTTATACATGTTAATCAGATTCGGTCTCAACCTTCTCTTCTCCAGAGAAAACAAGCCCAAGTCACTTAGTCTCTTCTCAAACTCACTCAGTCTCTCCTCCTCGTAATCCAGATGCAGAATTAAAAGTGCTTAGGAGAGAAGAATGATCATTTCCTCAGAAGACTGGTTACCCTGCTGTTAATGTAGCTTATTATGTAGCGGCCTTCACAGTTACAAGAGTTTACTTTCTTTTCATGTTCAACACATTGTCTATAAGGACATTTTTCATTCTGCAAAGCTCCTTTCTAGCAAGTTGTTCCTCAAGCAGTATTGTCATATAAGACTGTTTTGTCCAAGACCTTAACATTTGTATTTTTTGGACTTTATGAAGCTTCTGCCATCCACACTTACAGCCTCTTAAGATCACTGAAAATGGCAGTCTTACTCTGCAAGGTGCTAAATATAATCAGCAGTTCAGCATCTACAGAAACTGCACTAAAAAGAGGCCTTCAGTTTATCTTCCTGTAACCTTATTGTGATGGGTATGCTCCCAGCTCAACCTGACCCTTCACATGTAGCCCTATTCAGTTGCTAACCATCAGCAATTTATCTAATCCTGGTAGGTGCCTTCCTAATTTCTTCTTCCACTCAGACGTCAACATATGAGTCCTGAAGGCTGCATCCCAAYGGGGAGATAAGCCTAATACACTAGCCAATGGTCCTCTGAAATGAAAGAATGACTGTAAGTCCATCATCTTATCCTATAAATATGGGGACAGCCCAAGAGTCCCTTGAGCTCTCCTGAGCCCTCCTGACAGCGGGCTGCACATCAGGATTTCTCCCCTTGAGCAGGAATGCCTCTCAAGGTTGCTCGTCAAGGCTGAGAGATGCCTTTCCGCAACAGATTCGTTGTAAGTGAATATAGCGGCCTTCTTTAACCTTTACTTTGTAACTGTGCACAGAAACCCTTAGTCATAAACCATTGGCCRGGTATGGGACTAGGATTGGATCCAGCTGCACCCACTTGCTCAGAAGAAGCTTTGAAAGCAAGGGGGTCCAATCTGAACCTTGTGACTCAACAGGARGGTATCTAAGATAATCAKGTATTATCTTGAACCTCCATGCAGTGAATAACAAGCGACCTTGCCATAGAATCTTGTGAAATCATTGTCCTTACCAATAAATCCTATTATTATTTCTTTCATACGAGTTAAGTGCATTTTGTCACTCACCCTCGCCCCCACGGTGTTACGATGAGTATTCTCTGGAAGACTTCTCTAAGTTAAGGAACATCAGCTGCTCTTTCCTCTTCTACTGGGGCAGTTGCCTTATGAGAGAACGAACTGATCAGTCTAGGAGATGCAATTTACTTGAAATGCATCTAAAAATAAACAGCAAGACATACTGATTTACATTGCATATGTTAAATCTGAACTGCAAGGCTTCCAGATTTCTCTTGAATGACCAGAAAAGGTGCATATTTCTGCAGTACTCCTTTATGATAGCTACTATAATCTTTCTCCTGGTAGAGAGATATTTTCTTGACTTTCATTTGTGAATTCAAGACATTTTAAGGAACCCGACTGAGAAAAGTAAAGGAATCCTAATAACTGAATTTAAAAACATTTTACCCAAAAGGTTAGTATATTTGCCATTACTCTTTCTTTGTAGCTTGGTCTAACAGACTTACAGTGCTTATCATCTTTTAACCTAAAATAACTCATGAAATTTAAAGTCTTATTAAAATGCCTATAAATGTCATTCATTATTACTGTATTCCCAGGAAATAGTAACAGTAATTGACCAAACATTTTTACATTGTGAACCAGAAAATGCACCTAATTCCTTACCATTGTTCTTTACAACTAAATTCAGTGATACTTAATTTTATAGTGTATTCCCAAATATTGTTCTGACCATTCTTGGCATGTTCAGTGATGGCACCCAGGCACTGTCTGATCATCTTGTCATTGAGTATTTCCRAAAATAGTAAATAGACATTTCTGCACCCCATGTGGTTATGCAATATCCAATGCYATCCTGCCCAAGCTTGGTACCCTCAAAGATCCACACATGCTGTCATGTTTGACTCCAGCTCATGCAACATTATTATTTTTATCTCATGAAAACCTCCTCCACATTATTTCAGACATTTTGAACTGAGGTGATGGCGTGGACGTACATTTTTTTTTTTTTTCATCCTTGAGTGAGAGTGCTGTTATACAGGGCTCAGTGGAGCCCTGGGGAAAAATGTACTTCTATTGTTCTGGTGATGACGGAAAAATGTACTTCTATTGTTCTGGTGATGACACTTGGCCTCAGGGACAGACAGCTGCCCCTGCCCCTGTTGGGGACACAGTAGTAACTGGAGCCTTCCAGTCACCATCTGGAGAAAGAGAAACATTGGGATAATTACTGACAGGCTTGTTCAAGCAGCCAATAAGTTTTGCAATAAACTGCTCTAACAAAAATGTTCAAGGAAGTGTACTCTGCAAACCCTCCAAATCTTGTTACGCAATACTCGGCAAGTAGACTCTTTTTTCTTATATGGCAAATTTATATAGGTTGCTGCAATTTCTTTTTTTTTTGTGTGAATACCCACATGATTTTAGTATGAAACAGGAAATATTTTGAGCTTTCACCTTGTATTCACTGGAAAATATCTTTTTTTTTAGAAATTTGAAATTCTTTGAAAACTTTGGGTGAAATCTCCAGGAATCTTTTGAATGAAAAGTTACTTCAATGTGCAAGTTGATAAGAAATAATAATTTCCTCTCTGTACCTCATTATTAATTTACTTATGTGAAATTGCCCATATCTAAATTATTAAGTACTCACCAGCAATGGAAAATGATATTAAAATCAAAGAGGCTAGTAGTCTCCTTGGTTACATCATTCCCTTTTGATCTTCCATTCATCTACACTTGAACACTGTGAAAGAAATGAGTGTCATTTTTCAGTATGAAAATTACTTTTTGCAAGATAATGATTCTGGGCCAAAATAGTGAATGAATGAAGTTTTTTATATTTCATAAAATGACCGATGCAACTTATACGCCTTATTTGTAAAGAGATAAATCTCTTGAATTTACTGAAATGTTGCTGTTGTTGAAATGTACTGTTGCTGACGGCTGATTTTTTTTTTTTTTTATTATTATTATTATTATTTATTTTTTGGTCTCTCACTGTGTGGCTAATAAAAAACAGAAATATCCCTGACAAATCTTGCAAGATCCTGAATAACCATTCAGGAATGAAAAGACACTGTTTCTGACAAAATGGTTTTCGAAATTGCTTCAGTTATCAAATAGTGCTATATGAGTAAAAAAAAATAGAATTATTTCTATTTTTTTTTTCTACCGTGTCTTCTCAAGGGCACGTTCCCTGAAGAACAGTTGAGTAGCTGATGATGCATCTCTACCCCATTTTTCAAAGCATAGCTGGAATGACTTCAAAAATGAAATACAAGATATCATTCCTCTGTATTCATCATTTTTTTCATTAAGACACAATTTTTATACCTCTAGTCCTTCCCTAGAAATAAACATTCATTCAAGAGAGGTTTTATTCATTCTGAGGACAGTCTTGCAACTCATGGTGATTCTGCTGATAGCCAAAATATAGGTATTTAGAATGGAGGAACTTTACCTCACTTAACATCTCTCATATCTTCTGTATTACTCAATCTTCTGCATTACTCAGATAAGATCTCTATCAAGATTTTTAAACTGACTAATGATTTTTGTTACCTCCATTTTTGGATGAGCACCTGGGGTAATTTTTTTTTCCTTTCTTTTGTTTGTTTGTTTTACAATGAATAATCTGAATAATCCCTTTTTGAAAGGTCAAGACGCAATTACTGGCCTTCAGATTAGAGCCTGTAAATTTGCTASTAACTGCTGAGAATGAACAAACAAAAAAAAGAATGTAACTACGTAAGCAAATGACTATTTAAGTAAAATTTTCTAAGCGTACTGCACAGAAGAGTTTTATCGTTTCTATTTACTCATTTTTCAACCATTATAGAGAGCTTACATAGTCCAGCTGTTCCTGGGATCTGAATCTTAAACATGTAACRTTGGATAGGATGTAGGGTAGGGAGCTGACAGAAGTAAATAGCATGCAAAACTGTCTGATCTCTTAAGCACTTTGGACAGATTTAAAGGGAATAAAATGTAATTAATTATATTTCATCTCATATCTAAAAATGTAGTAAAAAACGACCAAAAAAATCAAATTTAATTTCATGTTACCAGTTTCAAAGTTTAACAATTGCTTCTAGTAGCTGCAGGCACATAGGTTCAGAAGAGAAGTCCATTAGTCTATAAATTTGAACTCCCAGAACATGGAGAGAGAAGAAACTGTTACTTAAAAGTGRTTTACGGTGCGGTGGATCGAGGCCTGGCTAGATGGCAGAGCTCAGAGGGTGGTGATAAATGGGGCCGAGTCCA
>NW_020455509.1:60845-63331 GCF_003342845.1 Nothoprocta perdicaria
GGAGGAAGGGGACAAGCTGTTTTCACTGGTGGCCAGCGACAGGACGAGGGGTAATGGCCATAAGCTGAAGCACAGGAAGTTCCGTCTCCAGGTGAGGAGGAACTTCTTTCCTGTTAGGGTGACAGATCAGTGGAACAGGCTACCCAGGGAGGTTGTGGAGTCTCCTTCTCTGGAGGTCTTCAAAACCCGCCTGGATGCCACCCTGTGTCACATGCTGTAGGTGTGCCTGCTTGAGCAGGAAGGTTGGACTAGATGATCTCTAGAGGTCCCTTCCAACCTTAAATATTCTGTGATTCTGTGATTCTGTGATTCAGGATAGCCAACTAATGTACCAAGAGTTGTTCCTTGAGAAATCTCTCCCTATGGAGCACAGAAGTCTAAGAATTCTTACCTCCATAAACTAAAGTTAGTCTTTGGGTTGTTTCTGCTGAGGATATTTTTAGTGTCAACAAAAGTATGAATTATTGATTAAGCATCAGTTGTTATCAGCTTATTCCAATAAGCCTTCCAAACTTCCACATTCTGAAAAATGATAATCTGCTGAGATTATTTTTTGAGATGCTATGTCTTTAGGTTTATGCAGGAAAGCACATAAACATAAACTTTTTCAATTTTCTTTAAATATTTAAGTCACTATCCTTCTCATGTTTAAGAATGGACACATTATTGTGTTGCTCATAAAACACTTTCCTGAATTAAGGTCAAAGTGTTTAGAACATCCTTGAGACAAGTCTTGGAATTATGAAAGAAAGAATTATTTAGATGTTTGCTTGAGAAATATATTGCTTTTTGACTGAGGAACTCAATTTTGAAATGAATTGATGAATATCTTGCACATTCTTCATAAGGGAAGTTTACCAAAAAAAAAAAAAAAAAAAAAAAAAAGACTTTGAAATTTGCTGTAAATATAAGAAGTACAATTTCATAACTTTTTATAGCTTTGAGATCAGTCTTACAAAGAACTTAAAGCCTCTTCCATCATTCAGTATTTTGATGTGTGATGAGACTCTTAAATCAAAGTTATATTAATATGCAGGAGTGATTGTCCTGATTTGCTTCTAGAGATAAATATCAGCACTAATATGTGTGACTGTTRTCTTCATTCCCACACTTAGAATGTGTATAATCTTTAGGAAACACATTATTGTTACTATTATTATGAGTTTGATTGATAGTTTTCTCAGTCAGATCAATGAAAGTTGTTCCATTGGGTTTAATAATAGATGATTGAGATTTGATAGATGGTTTATTCATTATAAAATTATTCCAGGAGATTTTTTCCTACTGAAGGCTTTTAATTTCAAATCTTTAATTATTTATTTACCTATTTTATATGTCATTTACAGCATCAAAGATATCACCTAAACACTTATCACACAGAAATAAATTAATTTGTGGAATCCTTCAACACCTTTGGAGATTTTTAAATGTTTCCTGTCCTTCGTTACACATTTCATGTAACACCGATGGTCTGATGTTAGAGTTGGATAATTAATTCTTTTTTTTTTTTTTTTTAATACCCTTACAAATTTTTATACAGACCTGTTATGCTAGCAGCAAAGTAAATATTTTCAATATGGTAAAGAACACCATCTGTTGAAGCTATCAACATTTTACATTGATGTACAGTCCTTTTCCAATCTCAGGAGTAGCTATAGGTACACCAACTGAAGAATTAAGATGACTTGAGGAATTAAGAACTTTGAGTTTCAGTGTCATTCAAAGAATCACAAAAGGCTCTCTCTCCAGTGTGTGAAAGCAGCAAATACATCTTTATTATTCCGAACAGATGTTTGTTTAATATGTTCTTAAAGAGTTCTGGAGGAGATCCACAACCTCTCAGGTAATCTCTCGTTTCTCATTATTTTTAGAGTTGTTGTTGTAATTTAGCTCTATTTTTTTATTGTCTTTTCCACAATAATGTGATAAGTAAACGATTTCTGTTGCATTTGCAGGAACCTTTAAGATACTTAAGAAGAGTTTTCATAGTCTTCCTTGATCTTCTTTCGGATAGACAGTTCCAGTTCATTCAGGCTTTAGTCTTACGGTATGCTTTGATTCTGCTTGTTAATCTGCTGGTGAAATTTGCTTAGTTTGCACAACTTTCTATATCTTGCCAGTTGAGTCTTAGTAGCACTGAAGAAAGTGGAAGGAGTATGTTATGTTTCTTACACACTGTACTCTTATTTATATAGTACATTATGGAACTAATTTTGCATCAACATTTGTTGACTTGTTTACAAGACTGTGATTTACTCTAACAATTGTACTCTATCTATCTAGTTCATTTTTCGCTGTCTTGTATCTATTCAGTTTTCTTTCCTATGTTCAGTATCTTGCATCTCTTTTATTGAATAATGTCTTCTTTATATGTATATACACATATATGTATTTCCCCACCAACTTCAGTTTCTCAAGATCATTCACATCTATCCTTTTGGTCATTTTCATTTTTGCTTCCTCTGCCTTTTTTTTTTTTTTTTCTA
>NW_020455509.1:63394-73334 GCF_003342845.1 Nothoprocta perdicaria
AATATCATTTCTATTACCTCACGGTCATGATGAACAGTAAGGAAGGACCCTGCAGAACACTACCTGGCATAGACGTCCATTTTAGATACCTAATCATGGACATCTAATGCCAGAATATACGTTTCTAGATAGTTTTCAAGCACACTATATTTCCAAAAATTTGTTCAGACATACTAAATTTCTTGGTTTGAGTATGTAAATGTCAGAAAGTGATAAACTTTTTTAAGGCCAATATATATCATATATATTTATAGTTATTTTTCCTGCTTAGAGTTACTCACTCATAAAATGATTATTTATTCAGCCTTGGTATTAACAAATCTATATTTTATATTTATGAATTCCATCTTGCATTCTAGCTATTTACAAGGACTTCTTTTGTTCTAATTGACCTAGTATTTAATTCAGAATTTTACATTAACAGTATGAATCTGTATAGATCTTCAAATCCTCTTTAGAAAGACATTCATTGTACTTTCTTTTTTCCAATCATCTGGAAATTCATCTGCCCTCCATAATTTTTTAAGATAATCACTGACAAACTGAGATTTCATCAGCCAGATGCTTAAATGTCCTATAATGAAATCCCCAAGGCCTAGTTAACGTGAATACAGTGAATTTATCTAATCTCTCTAACCTGTCTTGCTGCTATCACACTGAGGTCTTGTCTCCCTGCCATTGATACTAATTGTGATAACTGCCTGAGTTCAGTTAACTTTCTATATGAAAAAAATATGTTTAAAATGAGTTAATATAACTGACAATATCTTTTCTTCTGCATTGAGAGGCATATCAGTCCAACTCTAGCTACYACTGGACTTCTGGTTCTTACATCTCACTTTGAGCCTCATATAATTTTGTTTTTCAGAGCTTATACTAAATGTGTGCAATTATTCTTGTTGTCTTTTTTTCTCCTATTATGGTTGGGATGTATACTGAACTAATCTTCATTAATTCATCAAATGAACTAATCTGACTGCACTTTTACTGTATTCTATAATTTCTTTGACTTCTGTTTACTCAGAGAAACCCTTTATTACAATTATGGTTAAATTAGCTGAGTTTATTGAAGTATTTTGTCTGAAATATTTTGATATCATTCCTATATAAATATTAATATATTAATATATTAATATTGATATAATTTCTATATTAAGGTTCATTAAAGCTCTCATTTCATTGTTGCAGTTATCTAAGATACAACTCAATCTGAAATTCCCAACCATGTCCTCCTAAATTGGTAGAAATAACTGTACAAGTTTCCACCCAGAAAACCCTATTTAAGATCAAAAAATATTTTGATTTAAAGTGAAAGCATTCCTAAAGATTACTGGAGAGTTTGCACTCTCTKCTCAATAGATATTGAGTAAAGTTTTCTTTCCTCCTCTCTCCCTCTGCCTTCAATGTCTTCTGTTTCCAAGTTTTGTTCTCATAAAGTTGGAAACACAGAGTACCTTGGCTGACTTCCCTTTTTAGAGAAATTTGATATATGACATAGTGGATGTTTGGAATAAGATGTATGTTGTATTTCCATCTAAGTTGTCAGATCYTGTTCCTGAGATGTATGGAACAGTAATATAGAGGGCATGCCAGGACTGGAAAGCCTAGAYAGACAGTTTGGAGAGACGAGAAATATCTGTATTTCAGGTTAGCTTATCCCATGTCTAACTGCAATATAATTACTTTCATTAGTGGTCAGGCACTAACAACACTGACATTTTTACAAATGAATTTACAGTGAAAGCTGTGCTGKTTTTTTTTGCTTTAAACTTTGCCTATTTTTTCCTATTTTTTTTTCTGCCATGCTAACTTGTATAATAAGGAATGTTTCCTTTTCCTATAAAATAGGGAAATAAAATTTAAAAACCCTCTCAAGAATTTTTCCTTTTTCCCTTTTCCTTTTTCCTTTTTCTTTTTTTCTTTTTTCTTTTTTTCTTGTCTTTTAATGTCTATTAATTATTCATTATGTACAATTCATAGATGTATGTGAATATGCATTCTAAATGAACACCTTTTTAGCTCATCAAAGCAATGAACAGCCAATGAAGCAATGAACTGTCATAATAAAAACTACATTCTCCCAAGGAATGGGAGAGGGAAGTCACATAACTTAAGGGACATTGCAAGAGAGCATTAGACTTCAAGCTGATCTTCACTAAATCTATTAGGGATCAACAGATGTTATCTGTCATCATGTACTATGTCAAATAGTTGTATTAATAATAACAACAGCAATAATAATAGTATGGTCCTAATTAAGATCTGAAAAAAATCATGAATAGAAAGAAGGTACCAAGTGAATAGAAAAAAAAATGTCTGCAAAACTTGGAGCAATATATTTCCTATGGAGAGAAGAGCTATTCTGTCAGGCCAGATAATGTGTGCTGTGCCAAACAAACAGAAATAGCCTTAACTTTTTCCTTGATTCTGATTTTCTTGGCTTATAGATGAATGCTGGTCTCCTGGTGCATTATTCTATATCTAAGTGTTCCCAAACCAAATGGCTATTCTGGCAGTGCAGTGTTACCTTATCTGACAGTATATTTGCCATGCATCTTTATCCATTGTCATCCTGCGCCTTGGAAGAGGAGTTGGTAAAGCAGATAATACTGAAGTAGCCCCTGTATTCATCTTTATAGTTATATATTTACAGCCTACATAAGAAACAAATCAGTTGTAATGGGAAAATGGATTTAGCACAGAGACTGTGATTTAATCTTCAGTAGGGAGAAGAATTGCCCTGTGTGTTTACAGGGCAATTTATGACAGTTATGGCAATGTGCAACCATTGTTCAATACTCCCTCTCATAAAAGGCCAAAAAAGGAAAAATGGATGAAAGTGTCAATATATAACAGATAAAGTGACAAATATTGAAGTTAAGGTTAGTCTTCCTTTGTTTTTGTCTTTACAGAGCAATATCAATTTCCCAGTTAGAAAAAAAAAAAAAAAAAAAAAAACAGTAATACCAAATTACATGAACAAAACATTGAGAATATAAAGTCTTTTCTTTCACAGTGCTATCTGTTTGTTTAAAAAGAGGAAAAAGATTCAAGTGATTTTTTTTTTATTCTGGAAACAGAACACTTGACTGAGAGGTGAGAGACCTAGATTCAAGTCTCTGTCCTACTTGTTCAGAATTAAGAGACATGGCCCTGAAATTCTTGTATCAAAATCAAGTTGCTGAAATACTGGGCTCCTACGTACTCTGGCCAAAGATAGATCTGTTGTACTGGTTTGCACTGTTGTTTCTTATTTGTTTCTTTGTTTCTTCTTCTTCCTTGGGAAAACAAMAACAACAACAACAAAAAATATGGCTCATTTTTATTCCAAATGACATAAAAACACATCATAATCCTTCAGAATTGCTTATGAAATGGGATTCTTATCCTCTGCTCAACTGAGCAGGCTGCTTCTGCTTAGTGCTGTCTTTGTTAACCTCCTGATTTTATCCTTATATTTTAGAAAGGGTTTATTTGCTGTATTATTTTCCTGCAATGAATGTAACAGGATGTTTAAACAAAGCAAATCAAGGAAAGGGCATGGACTGCTCCCTGGTAAATTGGTTTGGCTTCAAGAAGATTTGACAAGTGGCATTCTTTACTACAGTAACAGGTGCCAAGTTCTATCTCTTGGACTAGAGTCCATGGCTGTAATAAGAAGTAGATTTGGCAACCTGACATCTAAAAATTAAAGTATTAGCAGAGCAAATTCCTTTCTTTGACCCTTATCACTTCCAACTGGAAAGAAGTTACAGTTCTAATGAGAAAACAGGATTTAAAAGTAATGAAGCTTCTTCATTTTGGTTGTTTACTTTAAAAGGTTCATTCTGTGGAGTGCTTGTTTCCAGTTCCAAGGTTTTACAAGAACTGTCTGCGTCATTGTAGGACCAGTATCATTATTTAAAAAGATAAACTTTAGATTGTATTAGTTTTAGAGAGGAAGATTATCTCAGTTACTAAATTATCTTTGTCCCTAAAATTTTATATGAAAATATATAGCAATAAGAAATAAAATACACACATTTCAAGTGCACTTTTTTTCTATCTTTAAAGGAAATATATATATCCTTCTGTGGAAATGCTGGTATATTTGCACTAATAGAAGCCACCGTATTATTAAAGTGCTTAAAGTAGGAAATAGCTGGACGTTGGCCAGCTGGACGATGTGAGAGCCGTGGATGTTGTCTATCTTGACTTCAGCAAGGCTTTCGACACCATCTCCTGTAATATTATATCCTCATASGAAAATAATATCCTCATAGGAAAGCTCCAGGAGTGTGGTCTGGATGAGTGCACAGTGAGGTGGATCGAGAACAGCTTGGATGGCAGAGCTCAGAAGGTGGTGATGAATGGACCCAAGTGCAGTTGGAGGCCTGTGGCCAGTGGTGACCCTAGGGGTCAGTACTGGGCCCGATGCTGTTCAACTTGTTCATCAATGACTTGGACGAGGGCACAAGGAACTTCATGATGTTCAACAAGGACAAGTGAAGGAGCTTGCACCTGGGGAGGAATAACAGCAAGCATCAATACAGATGAGGGGATGACCTGCTGGAGAGCAGCTCCACAAAGGGGGACCTGGGAGTCCTGGTTGACACCAAGTTAACCATGAGGCAGCAGTGTGCCCTCGTGGCCAAGAAGGCCAATGGGATCCTGGCCTGCATCAGGAGGAGTGTTGCCAGCAGGTCAAGGGAGGAGATCCTGCCACTCTACTCAACTCTGGTGAGGCCACACCTGGAGTACTGTGTGCAGTTCTGGGCTCCCCAGTATAAGAGGGACGTGGAGCTTCTAGAGAAGGTCCAGCGGAGAGCTACAAAGATGAATAAGAGGGACTGGACATGTGTCCCAATCCACTGTTGGGGGGGTTTCAATACGATCCCAAGAGCGAGATTAAGACACAAATGAGGTCAAATGCCATGCAAACTTGTAAGCTCTATTTTCATAATCACGATAAAAGAAAGAGGAAAAGCAGAACAAGAGAAAAGGGAAAAAGAAGGATAAGCAAGTGAGTGGGAGAGAGAGAGAGAGAGAGAGAGAGAGAGAGAGGGAGAGAGAGAGAAATGTAGCAATATTATAGTTACCACCAGTCCAGCTACGTTTTGTCGATTCCACCTCTGTGCAGATGATGGTCTCTCAAGAGAGTTCAGAAGAAGGCAGAAAAGAAGCCGGTCATTCAGTGCGTAGGTGAAGAAGTCGCTCAGCACAGGTGAGGAGGAAAAAGACCCCCCTCCATGGAGAAAATCGTAGTCCTTTTATTGTCCCAGTTCTTGAGGAGTCCGCCCACCTGAAGATTTCTGGTACATGTTGTACGCGCTGTAGGCTCTGCTTCTCCTCTTCCTCCAGCTTGAGTGCCCATGCTGATTGACAGGCACTTCTGGGCATTGTTATTACAGTCTTCCTGGAGACAGGATGCCGCAGTCAAGAAGTGTGAATGGTGGGACAACAGTGCTGAAATAAGCACATCAACCAAGAATACCATTGTTTGGGTCTTGAGCTGATGTCCCGATCTTCCAAACTAAATGATGCAGCAACAAGGCAGCAATGTTGAGACAAGCACAGTCCAGAACTGTCTCTTGCAACTGTCTCTTACAACATGTAACTGTCATGGACTGGAACATCTCTCATATGAGGAGAGACTGAGTGAGTTGGGCCTGTTTAGTCTGGMGAAGAGGAGGTTGAAATCTGATAAATATGTATAAGTACCTGAAGGGGGAATGTAGGGAGGAAGGGGCCAAGCTCTTCTCAGTGGTGGCCAGTGACAGGATAAGGGGAAATGGGTGTAAGATGAAACACAGGAAGTCCTATCTTCATGTGAGGAAGGACGTGTTCACTGTGAGGGTGACAGAACCCTGGAACAGGCTGCCCAGGGAGGTTGTGGAGGTCTTCAAAACCTGGATTCCACCCTGTACCACATGCTCTGGGTGTCCCTGCAGGAGCAGTGGTGTTGCACTAGATGATCTCTAGAGGTCCCTTCCAACCCTAACCATTCTGTGATTCTGTGATTTGGTGAGAGGAACTAATTTAAGATTTGAGCAGCTCTATTTAAAGATTATTTAGATGTTGTCTTTCTTTTGCACTAAAATTTCAAAGTCCAAAAATGGTTTTCTTCCAATTCCTCTCGTTTTGACCAAAAGCAGAGATAAATGATCCTTTACATTTTGGAAATTTGGTGAAAGGAATAAGAGGAAAAAGAAATCTATTTTCTGCATGGTTAATAGGTATTGAGGCAGAGAGAGGAGGTATCAACTATAAAGCTACTGCTATTTGTCTCATGTTACATCTACGACAGACTGTCCTTGCGGTCTTCTCCTTTGGAGTGGAGATATACATGCATGCAAGTGAAAGACAAAAGGTTTCATTATCATTATTTTTCTAATATATCAGCATTACAGGGGCTTCCTAATTAAAATGGCAATTGCCTTTCACAAAAATAAATTAGTGATAGAAATTTGTTTGGATAGACAAAAGAGCAAGCTTAAGAAAAGAGTCTTTTCAGAAACTAGTTTCTGATACCATTCTCTTGGAAGATTAAAAGTGACAGAAGATGGAAATTTCCCCAGAGAAGCTGGCCTGTAAAAGTCTCTAATCAGAATCCAGAACTCCAAGTTCTAGAACTTGAATTTATTCAAGTTACTATTTTATATACATCAATCTGAGATGAAAAAAATATTTAATTATTTTTCAAAGCCAAATACAGAATACATTACATATTTGTAGGAATATATATACACAGATAATGTAGGCGCCATTCATATGCCTCTTTATGTCTTACTCAAAACTCCAATTTGGGATAAGAAAATAAAACTCTTATTCCTTGTACTAAGTCTTAGAGATTTCTGGCCTTTCTAGTGCTTCCTACAAGGAAGTATCTTTTCCTTCCACGCTGCTACTTGTGAGCTCAACACTGAGCCTCACACCACCTGCTTTGTATGTTTCCAATTATTGAAATATGAATTTCAAGCTAAGTTGGGTCTGGGGCAGAAGAAAGTGGCTGAGTTTGGAACTAGGTAGTGATTGGAGAGGCAGCTTCATAGACGATCCTTACACTATCATGTGAGTTCTTCTAAAGCAAAACTTTTCAGAAAGCCATTTCCTCCCACTCATACACCYCCTTGGGCAGATCAGGCAAATTATTTATTATATTATTGCTGAAAATGAATGCTTGAACAAATAATATCTGTTCAACATCCATGAAACATCAAATAACATTTTAGGTTATCTGGTAAAAGGTTATCTCATCTCCCAATGTACCTTTTTGTGGGTATGTATTCAGAGAAAATGCATGACATGATATAAACTAGACAAGTTCCCAGGCAATTTTAGCTATACATGAAAAAAAAAAAAAATCACTCTCTAAGCATTATGATGATCTTCATACAATTACTATCGAGGTATTTAATCCAAAATATTTCACTGGTATGGTTGTAAGCCTTGCTTTCTCAGAGCATATAGTCTGTTGCTATGTGCTTGTGTAGCATCTGAGACAACAAAATGAGAACTGTAGGCACTAACAACAATTTCTACAATCAATTAAATACTGTTATTTTGAGGGGCTAAATATTTCATATGGGGATGTGGAGTTTCTAGAGAGGGTCCAGCAGAGAGCAACCAAGATGATTAAGGGACTGGAGCATCTGTCTTGTGAGGAAAGACTGATTTCCCTGGAGAAGAGAAAGTTGAGAGGGGATCTGGTTAATATGTATAAATACCTGAGTGTTGAATGTAGGGAGGAAGGGGCCAAGCTTTTTTCAGTGGTGGCCAGTGATAGGACAAAGGGAAATGGGTATAAAGTTGAAACACAGAAAGTTCCATCTCCATATGAGGAAGAACTTCTTCACTTTGTGGGTGAAAGAGCCATGGAACAGGCTGCCCAGAGAACTTGTGGAGTCTCCTTCTTCAGAGTTCTTCAAAACCTGCCTGGGTGCGACCTTGTGCAGCATACTGTAGATGTCCCTGCTTAAGCAGGGAGTTGATCTAGATCACTAGATTACATGAACTAGTTGAACTAGAGTTTAAGGGATCTCTAGCGGTCCCTTCCAATCTCAGCCATTCTGTGACTCTGTAAAATATCATTGACGCCAAGTATGCTGTTGTAAATATGTATTCAAACTCTTAACAAGAACATTTTTTTAGTAAAGTTTCAGAAAAGAAGCAACAATTTTAAAGCTATTCTCTTAGGAAAATTGTTTTTACTATAAAATATGCATCCAGAGTACGGAAAAACAAACAAATACACAAGCAAATCTTTAATTTGGTTCCTTTGGTGAGTCTTTTTAAAAGGATAGTGTTAGACTGAAGAAAAGAAAAAAACCTTTTTCAGTATCTTGTCTCTCTCAGTGAGGTTTTCTGTTTTACTCCTATTCTTGGTTTAGTCCTGCCTTTTTCGAGGCTTTCCAAGTTTTTTAGTTTCCAATGTATTTTTTAGTTTCCAATGTATTTCACACTTGCCTCTTTATGACTTCCATGTTTTTATGGCATTCTTTTTAAAATAAATGATGAAAAAATTACATGGCATACCATGTATTGATTTACCTTGCAGAATATGAATGCCATAAAGCTATCTGCTTTAGTTCACATACAATGCATAATCTATGCACATTTTCCTTTCCCTCACACTCTTATGCTACTGTATTTATTTATTTGTTTAGAACATTTAAGTTTTGCTGACTCTTTACCTCAGATTATTTTCTTTTGTTTGCTATTTTAAAACATCTAATTATTAAATTGTACTTTCTCTCTCTGTTCCTACTCTCTGTTTTATTTTCTGAACATTCAGTCTGATGAACTGTATTTTATTTAATTTGTCTGTTAGCATTTCACTGTCTTGCTTCATAATACTGTCTGTTCTTTCTTTGAGGCATTATATACTTTATATTCCTACTTTTAGTTAATAGCTCTGGACAAGTATCCCATTTTCTGTCCTGATGTGAATATAAAGGACTGCATTAACAAAAATGAAATATTCTAGATTTGCTTGTCAAAAAAGCAGAGTATAACATTCTTATTATATCTCTGTTCTGATATATACTAATYGCCGTATGATCTTAAAACACAGCATTGTGATGCCACTGCCCAATACATCTTGGCTCTTTTCACTATCATCTGGTCCACTATGAATACAATTAATATAATCAGACACCTTTGAATTGCGAGCCATAGCTGAAAACACTAATACATTATACTACATTGATAAACAAACTACATGATATTTTGAGACATTTGAAACTTTCTGACCTTGCTAATGTTTGATTTATGACAACTCATTACTCTTGAATTTTGATTTGTACACTACATTTATCCAAACATACACAATCAGATTGAACTCGGTGGAAAATTAAACTATTTTATACTTTGAATTATGTGTTATCTTTATATGTAAATGTGAACAAGACTATCTAGTATTGCAGATCTAAATCTGTTTACATAAATAATTTGACAATACTTCACCAATGTTTATTTTATAAATCTGCCTAAGAGCTACTTACAAATAGCATCATATCTGTTTGGAACTTCGGATGACTTGATGATTGACATAGATTTAAGATACTTAGGTCTTYTCCTTGATTACCTAGAAATTAGTGTGAGGTGAGCCATTTTATTTTTTATTTAGTACTAAAGGTAGAAAAATAAAATCCTATACTGCAAGTGTAAAATTTAAGAAAGAAAATGCTTCTGTCCAAGGAGATATATGAAACAGATCATGAAGAGATCTGAACAGAATTTTCTTTGAAAATTCTATCTTTTTTTCCCCATAATTATATTATCTTGGCTGTATTTCAGTCTCAGGTCATTTTATTAACATTCATCATCACTCCTCTGAATTTGCTTTTTGTCTATATAAATGTTTATTGTGTTAGGCTTCTATTACACTTACTATGACCCAATTTGTTTTAGCCATGAAAGGGGGCACATTTCAGGCTTAGCGAGTCTTTTTTTTTTTTTT
>NW_020455509.1:73350-114554 GCF_003342845.1 Nothoprocta perdicaria
TTTTTTTTTTTTTTTTTTTTTTTTTTTTATAATATGAAGTACAAAATGAATTCAAAAGATAAGACAATACAAAATAAAAGTCTAACTGTTCAAAAAGGACTCTCCAACCACCCAGACTGGTGGTTACTAAGAATTACTTGGGAGACCATCTCAATCAATCCAAACTGTCAAAATCCTATTAACCCCAAGTGTTTGTCCTTCATGTGGCTGCCTTTTGTTAATCAGAAATATTTTTGTTGGACTATTACTTCTTATTATTTTTTCAGAGATTTAATCAAAAGAAATATGTACAGTTAAACCTAGGCAAACACTTAAAAGTAATGTGAAGCACAGTCAATAATGAATGACTCATACATTTCTAATATTAATTAGTAATTTAGGTAGGACAAGGTGCATGTGCGTGATGGTACATGAGCAGAAACTAATAACTGAAAGCAGCTAGAAAAAATAAGAGTTCATTTGAATTTTGAGGGAGAATTATCCTCAAGGCAACTGCAGACACAAAGTGGTAAACAAAATTTTTCAGTTCCTATCCTCCTCCCCTCTCTGTTGTGCACATCAAGATAATGACTGAAGAGATAATCTTTACTGCTACAAGTCAGGTGGTTACCACTTTCATAGTGTCCTAGTGAATATGTATRCTTAAGTTGACCTATATGCAGTGGTATGCACTGAACGCATTTCAATTTCARACAGCTTGAAGAAGTAAACCTATGGCTAACTGTATTCTTCCCATAACAGTCTTTCTTCCCATTGAATCATGGGAATCTATCATGTTGCAACAATTGAATAGAAATCCCCTTCTTGCACAGAGCTCTTTGAGTTGTTACGGAAACCAGGAGAACTTGAGCAGGTATGCACTCACTTCTAGTGTTCAAAGGCTGATGTTGTGAATTTCTTTTATTATACCAAAATAGTATGTGTCAGAACAGGATTTTTTTTTTTTTTTAATAAAAAGCAATCATTATGAGAATAAAAAGTACATTTGAATCAAAAYTCTGTACAATTAAAAAATATCACTAAAAAAGCCCATTTTTTGTGTTGTTTGACTTTTGTGCCCTCAGTTTCTACTTTCTTCTAAATGATAAGCTGCAGTCTCTAGATAAGCCCCTGCTACTGTTTCTCCCTACCCATTTCAGGTAGCATATGAACCTCAATTTCAAAAATATAACATTCATGTTACAAAAAGATCATTTTCTCCTACCTTGGTGATTAAAATGATTGCTCCCAGGAGAGCCTACAGATGAGTAGAGAGGTACTAACGGCAGATTTATCCTCAGCTTATGGTTACATTTATATGTGTGTGTACGTATAACTTTTTTTTCCTAGGTAGCTGTGAGGTATAAAGGGGTCTTATAAGTCAAGAAGAACAGAGCATTGGGATGAGGAATTTGGGAGGAATGTGTGTCTTCCACTGCTTCTGGTTAGCTTTGTTTACCACAAGCACATTGGAAAGTTACTCATGTGAGAGGTTGCTTGGGACTAATTACACAACAAACTCTTCCTGAAGTACTGATTGCATTCTCTCACATTTCTTATATGCTCTAATTACCATTTCACCTGTACAATAACCTCTTTTCTCACCAAAATACCGATATTTAATCCTTATGTTGTGTCATGGAACTTTTTAAAGTTTATAATATGATACAATAAAAGAAATGTGAATAGACAAGGAATACTAAAATGTATTCCTTCAAAACAAAAGAGATTAAAAAAACTAAAATAATATTTCTTAATCTTATTTACAATTTAACTTTCACCTTTTTGACTTTAACAAGAAAACACAATACCATTGCCATATAAAAAAAAATGCACTTTGGCAGAAATGATGACCATACCATAAACCATATATTATTTTCTGCTCTTCTTTCATCACATAAATTGTAAGGATCAAATATTCCTTTCAGGCTGCAAAAACAAAGTCTTGGTTGTTGACAAGGATATGCCTTTCTTTCAGCTTCCCTACAGCTTGACAAGAAAAAAACTGTTTGGGGAATATTTCTCATTCAATATTCAGAKACTACCTTCTCCGAACAGCAATGTCATATCTACCTGTGAAAAGCAAAGTGAAAATTGTAATCTCTGATGACTGTAATTGCTTACAGCAAATGCATCCTCAAAAGTGGCAGGACAACCTGAAACCTCCTGTGTAATTGCTGCCTTATTCAATTATTGACCTGCAYTGGAGTGGAAGCAGAACAAAGTCGTCTTTGGGTAAAATGCTTACATTTCAAGAACTCTCCAGTCACTGCAATGAAGCACAGTCATGGTTGGAGAACACTGCATTCATAAAGTAGGTAACCTTCCTCTGGAAGACATATCCCAAAAGGACCTTTCTGTGGCATCCATCACATAGTTTAACTTAGAAGCTGCAGTATAGTATTACTGTTCTATACTGATAGAACAATACTATGACAGAACAGATATGATATTAGCTGTTTGCTAAAAGACTTTATAACAGAAAAGACTTATTTTCAGGAAACTGCAATAAATTTGATATTTTGGACAAAAACATTAAGAAATTACAGCCTTTTGAGTACCATACTAACCATCATGGATCATCCTCTAAATCATTGTCTAGATTCTTTCTTTGTAATTTGGGGAAGAATGTATCTTGTAGAGGTGCCTTATTAATGAAAAACTGAAGAACTTTCTCCTATTTATTAACAGAGTACATTACAGCCTTTTTCCTTGACTACTGGGAACATGTTGACCTCTTCTTTACTTTAAAACAAAATTTTAATCTACTGAGCAAAGACAAGGAAACTCTAGAATGAAAGTAATTTTGGGGTGATATATGTCCATATAGGGCTTTACACAGACTGGTCAATCTTCTTCTTAAAACTGGTGAGATTCTTTTCCCTTTATTACTGTCTCAGAATATCAGTGCCTAGAAATGTCGTTTTTTCAGTTTTCTGCATAACTGCATTCATTGCCATTTTTCATATAATTTCACCTGTGCTAACTTTAGTTTGTTACTTGCTTGCAGCTACTTACTGACTAGTTAAAATAATGAAACTGTGATGAAATTTGCTATTTTATTAAGTAATTTATTAAATAGAGCTGAGTGTTCYGATGACCAAATTGATCTTACTAGCATAGTACTAGAAAATCAGCACTTTTGACAAAAAGAGTCAAAGATTATGAAAAATGATGCATAAATTCTTCTTGTATCTATCTTCTGGTGTCACTGAACAGAGCTCAGCAGATGCATTGTTCAACAAATCAATATTTTAGACTTAATTTTATTTAGAGACTATCCTCCTTCCCCAAAAGTATCCAAATTTCACATTCTTTCTAGAGAATGAGCTTACAAGTCTCCTTTTTTGCTTTCTTTTTCAGTTACTGTGGTCAAATATGTCAAGTGTTTCAACATCACTGAAGACAACAGATCCTGGTAAGAGACCAGATCCAGGGTAGCATTTGCAAGCCCTATACAATTAGCTTAATCTACATTCAATCAGATTTAATTAGACTTTGGCACTCTGTGACTACAGCAAGAATAGAAGATGTTTCTGGAAAAATACTCTATCAAAAAGGTTATATTGTTTCTGAACATACCATTATATGATACATAATGTCATGGTGTTCTTTATGCCAAAAAAAAAAAAAAAAAAAAAAACTTGGTTAGAAAATGAGATAGATTGTTATGATCTTTTATTCGTAAGTTTAAATTGCTATTTTATTTTCTGGCTTTATGTCTGTGATACATATCTTTAGCTCAGTTGTCAAACATCCTTTGGGAATTCACGGAAGCAGAATAAGATACTTGTACATCAAGCAGCTTTAAGATACCTCAATTAAGCAGACTAATTCTTTTAAGGGGACTAAGAATTCAAGTATTCTCCCCAAATTCCTTCCATTAAGCTTCATACCTCCCAAATAAACAATTTGAGCCTCCGAAGGTCAATTCAGGCTCATTTTGCCACTGAACTCTTAAAACTGCTTTGTATGAAAGCAGAATAGTGGCATGTTATGCCGTTACCCTAAGGAACTTCCTCTGTGCTTGGCAATACAAGCTAGGGGGAAGAATACAATTCTGAGCAAGTCACATCAGCTGGGTCCATGCCAGCTCCTTCATAGATACATGAAGCACACCTAAAGAAGRTCAAGCCGCTATCAGGAAGCTCACTATTTATCACAAATACCTGTGAAAAACAGAAGTGAGAGGGCAGATATCACAGAATGTCCAAGGCTGGAAGGGACCTCAGAGGTCATCTACTCCAATCCCCCTGCACACACAGGGTCACATACAGCACTTGGTACAGGGCTGCGTCCAAGCAGGTTTTAAAGATCTCCAGAGAAGAAGACTCCACAACCTCTCYGGGCAGCCTGTTCCAGGGCTCTGTCACCCTCACTGTTAAGAAATGTTTTCTTRAGTTCCTGTGGAACTTCTTATGCTTCAGTTTGTAGCCATTTACTCTAGTCCCATTGCTGRTCACCACTGAAAAGAGACCAGCCCCCTCCTCCTCCTCACTCCCTCCCTTGAGGTATTTAAAGACACTGATCAGGTCCCCCATCGGCCCTCCCTTCCTCAGGCTAATCAGGCCCAGCTCATTCAGCCTTTCCTCATAAGGCAGATACTCCAGGCCCCTGATCGTCTTCGTAGCCCTGCGTTGGACTCTCTCCAGCAGCTCCACATCCCTCTTGTACTGGGAGCCCAGAACGGGACACAATACTCCAGATGTGGCCTTACCAGGGCTGTGTATAGGGGGACGATCACCTACCTTGACATGCTGCAGACGCTCTTCTTAATGCACTCCATTGGCCTTCTTCGCCACCAGGGCACACTGCTGTCTCATAGTCATCCTGTCATCCACCATGACGATGCTCAGCTCCTTCTCAGCGGRGTTGCTCTCCAGCAGGTCCACCCCTAATCTGTACTGGTGTCTGGGSTTATTCCTCCTCAAGTGCAGAACCCTGCACTTGCCCTTGTTGAACTTCATGGGCTTTCTCACCGAATAACATTTTCTTGTATATACATACAAGATTTATCAAAGAGCTTAGGGACATGGTTTAACAGACATGTTGTTGAATGGCTTACAGTTGGAGTTGATGAACTTTTSATCAAGAAGGTCTTTTGATGAAATTCTTTTCCAATCTTAATGATTCTATGATTTCAAGAACAGTGCTCAGGCAGACAATATTGTTCAGAACTGTTCACATGATTACTTGGAAGTAGATTTTGAAACAYAGTGATAAAATCATAGCAATGAATAAGGGATCTGCAGTTATAAGCATCGTACCTGAACACATATTCTTTGATTCCATAATTTTTAACTCTGGTAATAATAGATATTATTAAGAAATTACAGGATGATCAAGTATCTTATGTTTAATTGGGCTGTCTTTTTTGGGCAAACTGACCGCACCTCACAACTGCTATAGCATCGTCCAGTGCAGAGAAACTGTATGTTGGCACAAAACAAGGTATTAATGAATGGTAGAAAGTTAAACCAGAAGACACTGAATTTAAGGCTTAGTTCTGACTTAGCTTATGCTATCTGATTTATATTTTTGTAAATCCAGTAAATCTTCTGAAAGATTCTGAAAATCGTATGTGTTGCTATCAGTTTATAGTTGTGTGAGAACTGTGTCAAACGACATATCAAAATGTAATGCTGTTCAGTTTATGGATCCTACAAATTATAGATCCTATTCAGTTTATAGATCCTATAAATGTACATATAAAATAATATACCATGTGTGGTAATTGCATTTTCTCATATCTATTTGGCTATATTTTTATCTTAACATTTATCAGAAATGTCATATCATTTATCATTTTTTAGGGCAACGTAATTATTTCTGGAAAATATTTTCTTGTGAAGGCAAAAACAAAATTTCACAGAAATAAAAATGTTCAGAATACATCTGCTTAATTTGTGGCAGATAGAAATGAAGGATGTTTGTAGATTTATAATACTTACAATGGTCATGTGATTCTTCTTGTGGTACAGTATGTGTAAGTAGTTTTAGGACCCTATGAAAACAAAGATTTCAAACTTGTTAGGAAATTTAACTGCATTTTATTTCCTTCAGCAAGGCTTTCRACACCATCTCCCATAATATCCTCATATGGAAGCTCCAAGAGAGTSTTCTGGATGAGTGCACAGTGAGGTGGATTGAGAACTGGCTGGATGGCAGAGCTCAGAGGGTGGTGATAAATGGGGCCGAGTCCAGTTGGAGGCCTGTGGCCAGTGGTGTCCCSCAGGGSTCAGTACTGGGCCTGGTGCTGTTCAAGCTGTTGATCAATGACCTGGACGAGGGCACTGAACGCACCCTGAGCAAGTTTGCAGATGATACCAAGCTGGGTGTAGTGGTCGACACTCCAGAGGGCTGTGCAGCTATCCAGAGGGATCTGGACAGGCTGGAGAGTTGGGCAGAGAGGAACCTCATGAGGTTCAACAAGGACAAGTGCAGGGTCCTGCATTTGGGCAAGAATAACCCCAGGCATCAGTACAGACAGATTATGGGTCAACCTGCTGGAAAGCAGCTCCACGGAGAGGGACCTGGGAGTCCTGGTTGACACCAAGTTAACCATGAGTGAGTAGTGTGCCCTCATGGCCAAGAAAGCCAATGGGATCCTGGCCTGCATCAGGAGGAATGTTGCCAGCAGGTCAAGGGAGGTGATCCTGCCCCTCTACTCAGCTCTGGTGAGGCTGCACCTAGAGTATTGTGTGCAGTTCTGGGCTCCCCAGAATGAGAGAGATGTGGAGCTCCTAGAGAGGGTCCAGTGGAGGGCAACAAAGATGATGAAGGGACTGGAACATCTCTTGTACAAGGAGAGACTGAGTTGGGCTTGTTTAGTTGGGGAAGAGAAGGCTGAGAGGGSATATGATTAACATGTATAAGTTCATGAAGGGGGAATGTAGGAGGAGGAATGTGGGGAGGAAGGGGCCAAGCTCTTCTCAGTGGTGGCCACAAGGGGTAATGGGTGCAAACTGCAACACAGGAAGTTCCATCTCCACATGAGGAGGAACTTCTTTCCTGTGAGGGTGCCAGAGCCCTGGAACAGGCTGCCCAGGGAGGTTGTCGAGTCTCCTTCTCTGGAGGTCTTCAAAACATGCCTAGATGTGATCCTGCCACATGCTTGAGGTGTCCCTGCTTGAACAGGAAGGTTGCACTAGATGCTCTCTAGAAGTCTCTTCCAACCTTAAACCTTCTGTGATGCTTTCCTTGCTTTTATTATCATTTCATCCTGCCTCCTACTTTCTTGTTTATTCAATGTTTTCATTAAGTTTAGCTGAAATAAAGCTGTGTTTTGTTATTCTGGGCTAGATCTTTCTAGATGGGCTAGATAGTCTAAAATAGACGTTTCATGGTTTTTATATCATTCTGCCCAATGTGCTTCTCATCACTGTATCATCATAATTAGCTTTTCAATTAGCAGTTCTATGTTTGCAAAAGACTAGCAGCAGGTGAATCAGATTCTCTCTGCTCGTGACTGCAACCTTTGCAATGACTATTACTGTTAACATATATAAACAATAGAGAAATAGACTTTAAGAAACAAAAGCTCTGCACTCCATTCTTACTCAAGTTCACGTTAATACCATTTATTTTGTTCTTTCTAAATCTACATATGTTTATATGCAAACCCCTCCCAAAAATCTATCATGCTTAAAAAATGGTGGGAATGATTAAAATTAACACCTAAATAGAAGCTATGTAAGATTTAGAAATTAATCTGTATCTGTGAACTCTTTAGTCTATGGACCTGTATACTATGAAGTATACAAATATCATTATTTAAATTATCCATATTCCTATAAATTCCTATTCAAATTCTGATGAATGAACTATAAATAATATACAATAGTAAACAAATTCATATAAGTAAATGATTTTTTTCACTTGCTTTTTATTTCATTTCAATTGTCTATCTTCTGATAAGAACCAGAAACAATACTACTTTTACTGTTGCTACTTAATAAATGTAAGTGGGAAGCAGATTATGCAGACTGTAACCATGATAATCTTGCTTTGTGTCTAATTTTTTTATCATTGAATTCAGAGGATTTCTAGAGGAGATCAGGATCAAGATCTTTTGCAAGATAATTCACAGGAAGAGTCATAAAATAGTCCAAATCTGCACTTTCTGGATCTTCTCTTTTTAACTAGCATCTTAGAAATAAGATTCAAAGCGATTTTTGAACACTTCTTAATATTAATTCAAGAGTTTCCATACTTTAAATTTATCTGATGTATAGCACTATGTATGATCAGGGAAGATGTCATAGTTAGTTATGTCTGTATAGTTCTACAGTTGCAAAAAAAAATCAGAAAAAAAAAGTATTCAGGTGAATATTTGTGTACCTATCTAGAAACGATTACTTAACATCATTATTTCACTGGAAATTTAATTTCCTCTGGATATTTGAAAACAAACTTACATATATGCCTTTCAAAATTGTGAATGTAGATGCCTAATTATATACAGCTAAAATTGGAAGTGTGTACTAATAGCTTTATTTCAATAATCATAATAATGTTTGTGTCTGCTCTTGGTTATGCCTGTCAGAAAAAAAAAAAAAAAAAAAAAAAAAGAGGTAATGTGTGCTTGTGGGTATTGGATCACACATACAGTGGTCTGCAATGTACTCTACAGATACTAAGATTATATGCAAATAGTTTAGGTAAAAAATAGTCATATTTAGTTGTGTTAGCCCAGTTCACACCTACTACACCTACTACATTTCATGCTCCCTAGTTCTGTGTCATGCCTACCTATTGTAATTCAAGGACTCTGTCCTTACTTTCAAATTCATCCATGAAGCGTACCTGAACTACCTGTAAAATCTGACTTTCTAAAGTCATAACTTCCTACAACTGCTAATTAGCTGAAGAAAAATGAACTGTCAGTTCTAAGGCTGGGATCTTTCATTGATAAACTACATCTTTCATGGCAAATTGTCCTCACATAACGAATCTTTTAAAATTCTTTAAAAATAGAACTTAAAAATTTTACCTACTCTTCATTTTTAGCATAAATCTCTTTTATTATTTAAAATTCAACATAGAAAATATTATTAGAGCAGTTCCTTGGCTGGGCATGTAGAGAAAGATATAGATATTCTTTAATATGTTTACTCACAGCGTCTACAAAATTCTAATACCACAGTGGTAAGCACAGTTAAGTAAGTACATAAGATAGAAAGATCAATATAGATACTGAGATCTGCTCAGCTCCTGCAACTCTTATAGGGTCCAAACTGGAGCATCACAGGAAATAGCTACCTACTCACAAAAATGCTAAAGATGACAAAAACGTCTGTTGCAAAGTAGGAGAAATCTTTGTGAATATTTAGAGCAAATATTTGAAAAAAAAAATTGGGATGCATTGATCAGAAGGGCTTATTTTGATTTTTATGAACCACATTTATCAATTGAAAATTCAAAAGCATTTTAGCTCCAAAAATTGAACATATGTCAGATTGGAAGTATGTCTGCTTTTCTAAGAATCTTGTGTTTATGAAAGGAGAAATTTTCAACAAAAGAAAATGATAATGCTTTTGATCCTTTATGTATCTTAGATCTCAAATCTTATGTGTAGTGTCTTTCAAGACCACCATTTTAAACACAGTTGATTTTTTACAGCTTGTTCTGGCATTGTATTCCAAAAGATATGAACAGGGGAATATAACTGGGTTAAAGAATTGTGCTTCTGCTTCCATTGCATTCTTTATTTCACACACAAAACAGTTACTTAATCTCCCTGCTTCTTTTTAGGAACACTTAACATGGTGGTGTTTTTTGTTTTGTTTTGTTCTGTTCTGTTTTGTTTTGCTTTGCTTTGCTTTAAGAATAAAGATCTTGTAGGAGCATATATTCCCTGTTTAGTGTTGATGGTGAGTTTCATCCCATCAAAGTCAAAAGAAATTTTGACCATTCATTATGAATGAAGGAGAAACAGATTTCATAATTAACTCTCTCTGTTAGCAAGTGTTAAATAGTTTTAAGTATTACCTAGTTAAAATTTCTGAAGCTATATACTCTTGTATTGTTACATAAAAATAAAATGATAAAAAAAACTCTTTGGCTGCAAATCTTTGTGGACTCCTGCTGATCATCCCTGAAATCTTGGGGATTGTTTATGAATCTAGTCCTGGTGTCCTAGGACACCCTTTTAGAGCTTGCTTCCATTGTGCTTGCAAAATATTGCAGGTATTGCAGTTCCACAGCACAGAGCTGGCTTGTGCCATTCATATCAGAGCTTATTCAGTGGAAGTTTCAAACATGCTGACACGAAAATTTGTTTTATTTTCTAAAATAAAAAAGTAGTGCTTCTGCTGTGATAAAACATGTCTGGCCACCATTTCTCACCCCACTCTTTCAACTTGCTGAACTGTTACAGTATTTAAATAAATTTAAGGTTGAACTGTCTTTAGATCACCTCAGATCATCCGATTGTTAAATATTTTTGTGAGTTATAAAACTAGCTAGCAAAATTTAGTCTGTATGGGAGGGGATATCAACATCTTGGCAGGAAAAAACAATACAAGAAATTTAAAGGATATTTATAAACTTTGGACTCCATACACAAGGAGACAAATAGTCAGGATACTAAATGAAAAAATTCAGTGACTCTTTCCTCAGCCTACATCTAAGGTATCTGAAACAAGAATTAGACTTTAAAGACTTATCGATATCTTAGTAATTTATTTTTTTCAGTTTGTATCTGAGTGGTTTCTTAATGGGTTTACCCATTAGATTAATAGCAATTAATATTAGTCAATACTAATATCCTAGATACTAAACAACACTGAACACCCTGTGATTTTACAGACAAGGAGCACTGGAAAAATAGAGAAAAAGAAACAAGCAATTCCTGATATCTAAGAATTCATCTACATTTAGTTTAGGATAAATATGCACTTTCAAATCAAATGTACAGATTGCTTCCAGTTTCTGGATTTTAGTAGCAACAGCACAGGTCTGGAGCTCACAAGCTGTATTCCTTCCAGATGAAGCTGAAGTAGAAGCACACTAAATACATTCTTGGCATTAATGAGCATTCATCTCATAGGACTGGACAAGAGCTAATCTGAAACCTCCCCCGAAATGCAGCTGTAGGATATTGGGTCTTCAGTACCATCTGTTTTGCTCTATAGATCTGTTCCTCATGAGCTGCGCTAAATTTTAATATAGACATAGAATAAGATTTTTGTTTTCTTCTCCCTCTGTTTCTCTAGTTAAGTCCCTTAACATCTGTTTCCATCGCTTTACTTATTAGATGGAGGTATAATGTGTGTTACATTCCTTATAAACTGTATCGATCCATAAAGCAATTTTTGGCCCTCTAATGGCTAAGAGACCGTATGTGCTGTTTGGACTATTTAGCAGCTTGGAGGCAGCTCAGACCTCATCTGGCTAGTCAGATAGACCAGGTATTCCTGCTGTTCAGTCTTTCAGTACATACATACCTCTTGGTTGACCAACGAAACATAATCAATATTCCTCCCAGCTGAATGGCTAATTTAGCATATACCAAAAATATTTTGGGGGAGAGAGAGCAACAGAAGAAATCTTTTGCAATAACATCATCACGGAACTCATGCTACTGTTATCAGCATCACAACTTTTTGTGCCAGTCTAAGAACAAAGGTGCAGGGAATATTGCAGGAATTAGATGGGAAGATGCTTGGTATGGTAATCAAGGTCATTAGTATCTCACTTGATCATATGACTGTGCAGTGCTTTTGTTTGTTGTTCGATGGTTGGTTGGTTTTATGAAACAAAATTAAAACAAATTCAAAATTTTAACTTTTGTTATGAAATAAAATCTTCCCTCTTGAGAAAGTCCATTCAAAGGTGGTACAGGTAACAAATAAAACCTAATATTACACAATAATGCCTACTATTATGTAATAATAACAATGCTATCTTCCTAAGAAAGAATTATTAGGCAGTAAATGGACATCACATCTTGACAACTTTCTCATAGCTCCATTTAACAGTATGACAAAGATGATGGGTATATTTGTCTTAATTGGTAACTCACTGTTATGGTCAGTTTTCACAGTAAGTAGTAGAAAGCTACAGTATTTGAATGCCTATTTTTTWAAAAATTTTGTGACATGCCTAGACAGCTTTTCTGCTTGCAGCTACCTTTACACAGTTAGGTATAATAAACTCTTGCTCTTTTCCTGAAGAAACTAAAGGACTTTGTTTAGCATGTTCATGACCTCCTAATATCATCATGGAAAAGAGGAGTTAAGAAGTGTGAACTACAGAAAATAGAAGAAAAGCAAAAAAAAAAAAAATATATTTGCAGTACCAAGCAGTAGTTAGAAATGTATATAGAGCAAACTGCAATCTGCTGTGCCATGTCCTGAAAACTACAGACAATCTCCAACCATATTCCCTGAATCCAAGGGCAGGACAGTCAGCTGGTCACATTGACCCTTCTGATCTCTCCAGAGTCTGCTCTTAGCTGTTGGTTCTGCGTTTTAGCTCAGGCAAACTGTTAACAGCATCCCATTGGCCTTCATAGGAGTATGTATCTCGAGCTTTGAGGAAGAGTAACCCTGGTCTTGTGGTTGTTTCTTCTCTGGGCTGTAGATGCAGACCCTGGGGCACGGGGGCTGTGGTGTTCAGCCTGTCCAGCTTTTCTTGTAAAAGGCAAAGGAAAAGGGAAAGAGATAGATAACAACTACCATGTACAAAAACAATTGGACCTGCAATTGTRCCAGATGCTTGAGGACAGGCAACAGCAAAAAATATTTTGTCTGGGTTTCATAATTAGGTCTTTGCCTGGTGCTGCAATTGTAAAGATGGCAGATTTTCCTCTATAATATACCCCATGAAAGTCAGTATCACTTTCTGCTACACTTTCATAGAAATTTGCAGTAAGCTGAATTCCTGCTATTTTCTTTCTTTTCACAAAGAAGAAGATTGTGATCTTTTGTAGTGTATATGTGGTCTCAGCATTCAAGCTTTCTGTGTTCTCTCATCTAGGTGATCTTTCATGGGAAATATCAAATTTTCCATCTGAAATACGAATGAATGTGTCATTTTGTGTTCTGGCACACAGAGACACATTTTTTTAAAACTTTTTTTTAAAAAGTATATTTATTTTTGTATTCATGAATGATATTGAAAAAAAATTGAACAAACATTGTTTTAGGTCTCAAAAAATGTTGATGTTTCGGGGTTTTTTTTTCAGTCAAATAGCATATTCAAAGTGTTAGACTGATAACAGYTTAATTACTTCACTCCCCTATTGATGAAATCCTGAAGCATCAAGTAAATAACTACATATGTTTAGGGACCAAAGTCTTTATTTCAAAGAAAACTCTGAAATTCCGTATAGAAATTTAAATCAAAAGCTTTTTATAGATCTAATTGTTGAAACAACTGCTGAACTGACAATATTGGTCCTGTTTAGTTTACTGAAAGGATAAATGATTAAAAAAAAAAAAAAAAAAGAGAGAGATAAATAGCTGAAGAAAAACTATCTCTAAGGAAATTTTTTAAGGTTGGTAACAGCTAAAACAAGAAAAGGTATGTAAAAAAGATGTTAAAGAGACTATTGCAAATAACTAGTGAGAGTTGTTTGGAAGAACCAGTCTCTGAGAGGTTATATTTTATTAGGTTGTAATCAAGAGGTAGGAAGCCATTCATTGAGGTGAATGTTTGAAAATTACACTTTTTTTTTTAAGAAATGCTCTTTAATTTGTTTTTTTTTTCACTTTATTTGGTTAAATTCTTTTACTTGGGGCAGGATTACAGCAGTTGAYCTCAGAGCTCAACTAGATTTTCTGGGAATGGAAAAAAAAGAAAGAAAAAGAAACTTCCAACCTGTGACTGAATATGTATATATATATAAAAACTCCTTTCAGGAGAAGAGGATTTCTTGTGGCAATATACAGAGCAAGGAGGGAGAGAGGAAAGGGAAAGACACTAGTATTTACAAACAGCGGTGATATAGAAACACATTATAAAATGCAGGGACCAGTTTTGGAACATCAGCTGATCTTCCAGTGCTCTTGACATGTAAAGTTGTACTCCATGTTGTCACTGAATACCAGAACTATTCTCAACTTATGTATTTCCTCATCTTATGTTTAGGAGACTTTATATTTTTCCCAGCATAAATTATCAAAACTTTAATCAAATACTTTAATCAACTTTACTTTAATCAAGTAAAGTAAATCTTTAACCTGGGAGCCCAGGTAGTGTTCTCCTCCATCCTTCCAATGAGGGGGATGGATTCAAGTAGGAGAAAATGGATATTTGACATCAACAACTGGCTGTGCTGCTGGTGTTGGCAGCAAGGTTTTGGATTCTATGATCACAGGACTCTGTCTGACGACCACCGGCTAGGGGAGGGTGACGGGATCCACCTCACCAATAAGGGCAGGTGTGTGTTTGCCAAAAGACTTGCCAATCTTGTTAGGAGAGCTTTAACCTGAGCAAGAAGAGAGAAGGGGAGTGTCATATGGACTGGGCAATCAACCCCATACGACCTAAGTCAATGGCCGTCCAACAGGCCCATGGTGGTGGGGAGGTACAGCTAGSACGTGATTATAGAGGGTCCATTCTCACGCCTCCTGGGAAAAGTTCAGGCTTGATTACCTCCCTGAAGTGCTTATACACCAATGTGCAAAGCATGGGGAATAAGCAAGATGAGCTGGAGATCTGTGTGCGGTCCCAGCACCTGATCTTATAGGAATCACAGAAACGTGGTGGGATAGCTCWAAYGAYTGGAGYGCTGTCATGGAGGGCTATGTGCTCTTTAGGAAGGACAGGCTGGGAAGGCGAGGTGGTGGAGTTGCTCTGTATGTGAGAGAGCAACTGGAATGCACGGAGCTCAGCCTGGGAGTGGACGATGAACGGGTGGAGAGCTTGTGGGTAAGGGTTAAAGGGCAGGCCAATGTGGGAGACACTGTGGTGGGTGTCTGCTRCAGGCCACCTGACCAGGAGGAGGAGGTTGACGAGGCCTTCCACAGGCAGCTGGAAGTTGCCTCACGGTCACAGGCCCTGGTTCTCATGGGGGACTTTAACTWCCCCRACATCAGCTGGAAAGACAGCACAGCTAGRCACAAACGGTCCTGGAAGTTTCTGCAGTGCGTTGATGACAACTTTGTGACGCAGGTTGTGGAGGAGCCGACGAGGAGAGGTGGGCTGCTGGACCTCGTACTGACAAACAGAGAGGGCCTGGTTGAAGATGTGAAGGTGGGAGACAGCCTTGGCTGCAGTGACCACAAGCTGGTGGAGTTCAGGATCCAACGAGGAGGAGGCAGGGCAGTAAGTAGMCTTSCYRYSCTGGACTTCAGGAGGGCCAACTTTAGCCTCTTCAGAGACCTGCTGGGAAAGATCCCATGGGGTAGGGCTCTGGAAGGAAGAGGGGCCCTGGAGAGCTAGTTAGTTTTCAAGTGGCATTTCCTCCATGCCCAGCAACAGTGCATCCCTGTGCACAAGAAGTCAGGCAGAGGGGGCAGGAGACCTGCGTGGATGAGCAGGGAGCTCCTGGCAAAACTCCGGCAGAAAAAGGCAGTATACAGAATGTGGAAGGAAGGACAGGCCCCTTGGGAGAAATACAGGAGCATTGTCAGGGAATGCAGGGATGCTACGAGGAAAGCTAAGGCACACTTGGAACTAAATCTGGCAAAGGATGTTAAGACCAACAAGAAAAACTTTTTCAAATATATTAACAGCAAAAGGAAGGTCAGGGAGAATGTGGGTCCACTGGTGAAAAGAGTGGGTACCTCAGTTACGGAAAACACGGAGAAAGCAGAGCTGCTGAATGCTGCCTTTGCTTCTGTGTTTGTCAGGGGCAGCCCTCTAGAATCCCAGGCCCTAGGGACACAAGAAGTGAGCTGGAGAGAGGAAGGCTTGCCCTGGGTAGAGGAAGAGKGGRTCAGRGAGCAYCTADGGARMCTYGACACCCACAAATCCATGGGCCCTGATGGGATGCACCCCAGAGTGTTGCGGGAACTGGTGGATGTCATAGCCAAGCCGCTCAGGTGACGGAGGACTTGAAGAAAGCCAACGTCACTCCGGTCTTCAAAAAGGGCAAGAAGGAGGACCCGGGCAACTACAGGCCAGTGAGCCTCACCTCCATGCCGAGAAAAGTGATGGAAAAGCTCATCCTGACTGCTGTCTCCAGACACGTGGAGGAGAAGAAGGTGCTCAGGAGTAGCCWGCATGGATTCACCAAGGGGAAATCCTGCTTGACTAACCTGATCACCTTCTACGAAGGAATATCTAGCTGGATAGATGAGGCCAGAGCGGTGGATGTCATCTCTCTGGACATGAGCAAGGCTTTTGACACTGTCCCTCACAGCATCCTCCTGGGCAAGCTCCAAAGGTGTGGGATAGATGTGTGGACGGGGAGGTGGATTAGGAATNAGCCAAGCCGCTCAGGTGACGGAGGACTTGAAGAAAGCCAACGTCACTCCGGTCTTCAAAAAGGGCAAGAAGGAGGACCCGGGCAACTACAGGCCGGTGAGCCTCACCTCCATGCCGAGAAAAGTGATGGAACAGCTCATCCTGACTGCTGTCTCCAGACACGTGGAGGAGAAGAAGGTGCTCAGGAGTAGCCTGCATGGATTCACCAAGGGGAAATCATGCTTGACTAACCTGATCGCCTTCTATGAAGGAGTGACTACCTGGATAGATGAGGGTAGAGCAGTGGATATCATCTATCCAGACTTGAGCAAGGCTTTTGACACCGTCCCTCACAGCATCCTCCTGGGCAAGCTCCAAAGGTGTGGGATAGATGAGCGGACGGGGAGGTGGATTAGGAATTGGCTCAGTGGCAGGGTGCAGAGAGTGGTAGTCAGTGGCACGGAGTCCAGTTGGAGGCCTGTACTTAGTGGTGTCCCCCAGGGGTCGGTCTTCGGTCCGATCCTGTTCAACTTATTCATTAATGACCTGGATGAAGGGCTGGAGTGCTCCCTCAGCAAGTTTGCCGATGATACCAAACTGGGAGGAGTAGCTGATAGCCCCCAGGGCTGTGCTGCCATCCAGAGGGACCTGGACAGCCTGGACGACTGGGCGGTGAGAAATCTCATGGGGTTCAATAAGGGCAAGTGCAGGGTTCTGCACTTGAGGAGGAATAACCCCGGATACCAGTACAGATTAGGGGTGGACCTGCTGGAGAGCAGCCCCGCAGAGAGGGACCTCGGCGTCATGGTGGATGACAAGATGACCATGAGGCATCAGTGTGCCCTGGTGGCCAAGAACGCCAACGGGATCCTAGGGTGCATTAAGAAGAGCGTCTGCAGCAGGTCGAGGGAGGTGATCATCCCCCTCTTCACAGCCCTGGTAAGGCCACATCTGGAGTCCTGTGTCCAGTTCTGGGCTCCCCAGGACAAGAGGGATGTGGAGCTGCTGGAGAGAGTCCAGCGCAGGGCTACGAGGATGATCAGGGGCCTGGAACATCTGCCCTATGAGCAAAGGCTGAGAGAGCTGGGCCTGTTCAGCCTGGAGAAGAGAAGGCTGAGGGCGGACTTGATCAGTGTGTATAAATACCTCAAGGGAGGCAGTGAGGAGGAGGAGGCTGGTCTCTATTCAGTGGTGGCCAGCAATAGGACTAGAGGAAACGGCCACAAGCTGAGGCACCAAAATTTCCACAGGAACTTGAGAACAACGCTTTCTGACAGTGAGGGTGACAGAGCCCTGGAACAGGCTGCCCAGGGAGGTTGTGGAGTCTCCATCTCTGGAGATCTTTAAAACCCGCTTGGATRCCACCCTGTGCCATGTGCTCTAGGTGACCCTGCGTGAGCAGGAGGGTTGGACTAGATGAACTCTGAGGTTCCTTCCAACCTTAAGCATTCTGTGTTCTATGAAGATAATCAGGAGCCCCTCAGTGCAGAAAGGACCATGTGACAGAACTCATTTGACAATTTGCCCCTAAAAATCTGAAGAGCCTCCAAAATATTGTTTTAGAATAACTTAGCTTCACATGGTTGAATCAGTAGGAGAATGATGAGAGTATTTTCCTCCTCAGATGCATTCTGGAGGACATTTCCAGACATTTAACTTTCATTTGCTCTTCTTCACACCACAAAGCAGATAGAAGCATATTAGCTAGTGTTCATGATAAAAAGTCTTATTTAGAATTCACAGCATTCACTTACAATATGTTTGATGCTTTTGTTGGGATAGAGGTGTCTAGAGATTAAACCTTCAGCTGTTATTTCATTTTGGAATACTGGGTGATGACAACTTACTAAGTACAGCTTGAAAGTAGACTTAAACCTCCGAAGTGTAAGACTGCCTTACCATGGCAATCTAAATTTGCATATAAAACATTTCAGATAGATAATAACTTCATTGCTAAGACCATTATTCAACTCTGCATTGGTGTACATCTGTACCTGCACAGCATTCCGCTGAATTCATGTCTGCCCAAGTTTATCTGAGGGCAATTTAGGCCTTTTTTTTTTTAGTATTTCTTTGTGTGTCTTAAGTATTATACWGTCTCAGTGTTCACTAACATACAGGCTAATTGTAATGGTAGCCATAGGTGAAAAGAAACCATGAAGTTCCAGGAGCAAATTTTCCCTAAGTTTCAGAAGGCTTCAGAAGACTAAGTTTCAGAATATTTACTTACTTGTTTTTACAGAATGTCTACCTCTTTCTTAAAAATAAATGAGTAAATGAAGCATATTAGAACATGCATTCAAAACAATGCTTTCGTGGTATTCAAATACAAAGTCAAGCTCTCCTGTAAAAATTCTTAAAAATTCTTTCAGACTTTTCTTCTCAGATAAAATAGACTATCATGTCTATCCAAGARGTAACTTGCTTTTTGAGAGAGTGAATAATAACATCAAAAGTTCATTTTTAAGATGCTTACCCTATGCTATTAGATGTTGACATTCTGCATGTTTAACTCTCTTAATATTTTCTTTAAAAGGTTAAACTAAAATTAAAAAGGAATAAATTAGTATATCTCAATACTAAAAAAAGTCTTTACAAGTGGTCCAAAATGTTGCTTTCAAGTGCAATAACTAAATTATTATTTAACACTCTTTATGGACTCTTAAAATACAACAAATATGAATTTCCTTTCATTTGGTTACATATTTGCTGTCTTCTCGTTTACTCTGCTTTGTTTAAATACTTGTGTTGCAGTAGGCTTGCGAAGTTTTTTCAACTTTACCCAGAGTGCCATCTAATGGTACTGTTGTCTCAAATGAAAAAAAAAAAAAGAAAAAAGAAAAAAGTAAAGGTTATACTTGATATATTTCATTTTAAGATACGTATGAATCAAAATACTCTATGCTGGAATTCAGCCCTTAATTTTTCCACTTAGTAGAATAGGCTAAAGCTAGTTGATCCAGTGTTTATACTGTGTTTTCATGGCTTGTATTCATTAATACCACACATCCTCTTATTTTAGTGAAATAAGAAGATCACAATATTTAGGAAAGGGTGAGATTGAAATAAAAATGGTGGCAGGATAATCTCGTATTTTTCTCTCATCCTTTTTTCTTTCTTCTTTTTTGTCTCTTATAAGTTGCTACCATTTTCTACAATTCTGGATGTTAYTTGGCTTTAATTCAGCAACGTGCTTAATATTAAACTCAAATTTAAATTTCAACTCAATAGGCCTACTTGGATCAAGTTATAGGAGAAACATACAATTTTAATTCTCTGATTTAATTGCATATAAGAAGCAACTTTATAGGCCCATATTAATACTGGTATTTAGCTCCAGCTGGCATCTGCTATAGATATCCAATGAAATTCTTCAAGTTCGCACACATTCTTGACCACTAGTAAATCTTAAATCTATGCCTATGGTAACCCATCAGGCTCATTTGACTGAAACACAATTTAACCTGAAAAGCTCTGTGCAACATAATGCCTTAGCCCATTATACTCCATTTACTTTTATTGTAGTCAAGGAGAGTTGAATTCAGTTCACAGTTAATATTGTCTTCAAAACAGAAATACTCTGCTGATAATGCACTTTATGCCCGGCCCCAAATAATGGTTTAAAAAAAAATGATTTTTTCTTTTTATCACATGCAATTTTATTTTTCTCCTTATATGCAGTGTATTTGTTGAAATTGAAAAGATGCAGGAGAGGGCAAAAAAAATGATACAAGTTCTGTAAGTCTGAATTACAAGGAATGATTTGCCTGTGTAGTTTAGGAAAGGGAAGTCTAAGCAAAAATCTTGAAAGAAGTAGTATTTCAAAAGTAAAGAGCATTTTTACTTTTATTACTAATCACCAACACACATGGTGATTAGTAATAGAAGTGAGAGTAATTGGCATGATTGACAGAAGATGATGAAGAAATTATGTGATTCACAAATTGCACCAAATACTTAYATACATCCGGTAGCAGAGATCAGTTCAGTAGAGCAGTAGACATATAAGGAGAGACAAAAATGAAAGATGTCTTGTTAGTGGAGTAATACAGAAATACACTCATCATTGCATACCAAGCTGTCATGAGAATCATCACCTAAGTGCCAACATGAGCTGGAAAAGAAATCATATATCGAGTAACCACAAGCTGCTTTGACTACCCCATCATGACTTCCACAAGGATTTAGAAGGAAAAATAGAGATAAACTGTTGAAATGTGGATTATTAACTTAAGTCCAAATGTGACTATACATTCATATTTGTCACCTGTATATATGCTTAACCACATTTCATACTTGCAGTGTTCCCATTCATTGTATGATTCATTGTATGATCAGGATATTGAACTGGAAAAAAAAAATCCTTTTTTTCACCAGTATTTCAGTTTGAGCGTATCTCTTTGAGATATAAAGAGGCAAACATTATAAATTATAAAACTTTTTGATTCTCTTCACACCAAATGCACTCAAAAATGAGTGTACATTTCAAATTTAACACTGAAAATTTAGAAGAAAAAGGGCTGGCAGCTGTATTTTTTTCACAGAATATGCTGTACTAGAACCATAGAATTCCAGCTGTCCTGGCTGTTATGCAGCAGTAAAAAATATTCTAAGCTTTATTCTGGATCATTCTTCATTTCTTCAGATTGGAAATTTCCTATAAGAAAAGGGAAATATTACAGTTCTTGTATGACATATCTAAAACTGCCACCTGTAATTGATAAGATCTTGTTAGACAAGATCATGTTAAGATAGATAAGCATCTATCTTATGAGGAAAGACTAAGGAAGCTGGGCTTGTTTAGCCTAGAGATGAGAAGATTGATAGGAGATCGGATGAAGATCAGATGTATAAGTACCTGAGGGGAGAATGTAGGGAGGAAGGGGCCAAGCTCTTTGGTAGCCAGTGACAGGATAAGGAGAAATGGTTGTAAGTTGAAACAGCGGAAGTTCCATCTCCATATTAGGAAGAACTTTAGTGTTCCGGATGACAGAGCCCTAGAACAGGCTGCCCATAGAGGCTGTGGAGTCTCCTTTTCTGGAAATCTTCAAAACCTGGATGCCACCCTGTACCTCGTGCTCTAAGTGTCCCTGCTTGAGCAGGGTGGGTGGACTAGATGATCTCTAGAGGTCCCTTCCAAACTTAACCATTCTGTGATTCTGTGATTCAGTGATTCTATGTTCTGAACTTACTGTATCCATTTTAATCCACTAGTTTTAGTTTATTTTTTCAGGTGGAGGAAAGTATGGTCTGACCTACAGTATTAAGAAATAAAATGTGGAAACTCAGATACTATTTTCATTCTTTTTACAAAGGAAAAATAAAACGAAAAAGTTTCATAAATCAACCAGTGGATAACAAGTTGATTTTATAAGTCTTTCTCTTCAAGAAGCTATCTGTACTAAGAAAGCTAAAGTACTGCCATGTGATTTTTCAACTTCACATTAGAATGTGACTCAAATAAAGTCATAACTTATTTCAGGAAGTAATGGCTAGTTTTCCTGGACCACTGCTTGTTATGTTACTTGTATTTTGTATGAAATAGCTCTTAGAGAAAACTCTGTTGATTTGCTTACTGTGACACCTGCTGAATTTTTCATCCATATAATCTTTCTATAGGAATCATCACAAAGACCTGCCATCGCAACAACCCATTCCCAGTAAGTGGTACTATTCATATACAGTTCAGTAGAAACAAATCAGCTAATTCCAGTGTGCAGATGGACATTAATTCTTCCCTTGGAGAACTAAGGAATAAGAGGAACTAGAACTTTTTTCTTTCTTTTTCCTTAAGATGACGTTAAATCTTTAAGTGTGGTAGTCTAATTTCACACTTTTTTCATCTGTTGTCCGTTGTTTACCTTTTATTTAAAAATTAGTTACTCCTTTGAGCACAGATGGGAAGGAACATGGAAAATGTTTTGACATAAAGAAAAGCAATACCAGGACTGTCATGTCTCTGTTGTTTGTGTGTGTTTCCCATCTCTGTTTTTTTTAGCATTTTCTGCACATAGATATAGTTGAAGGCTGTGTCAGACATTCATGGATRAAGTGTTTTTTTAAACATAGGCACTCATGGAGAGTTTGTTAAAAAGAAGAAAAAAAAAGTAAGTACTAATATATGGGAATCTTTTGAAGAGGGCACTGCTTGCTTGCGGAATTCAATCTCAAACTGGTCACTAGGCAGAGGAAGTGTACAAAAGTTTGACCTATAGAGACATTACTGCACCCTCAACAACAAATTCTACTGACCATTTGCAAGTGTCTTATTTGCCTATGGCCAGGTTGGTTCTGCAGCCGGAGCCCCTAGGATGGCCTGACTCTCCAATTGGGGATTAATCACCACATCTAGCATGTCCCTCAGTATAGGTAGAACATAAACTGCCTGGGAAAATCTCCAAGGCAATCTGAAACTCCACCTGATTACAGTATCTCCACTGATTTCTTTCCTTGAGACATCTATAGAAGATTTCTTCATGTACTTTGGTATTTTGGCTGTCCACAAACTGTATTTGAAGGATATAATAGCAGTTTCTTCAAAAATAWTCTGCATATCAGGGAGCTCTACTTCCAAAGAGAAAATAAATAGTGATGAAATGGAGCTTTAGAAAATCTGTTCTGCTACTGCTATCTTCATGGCAGTAAAAAGTGAGATTTATATGTATATCTTCTTAGTTTAATATATATAATTTGAATATTCTTTAATAACAAGCGACAGACCTGCTTGGCTACAATTGCCATTAATAATGAACTTCAGAAATCTTCAAATAAGCATCAGGAATTCTAGTACAGGAACTTCCTTAGAAGTTAAAAAATAGGTATGAACAGAAAGAGAARACTTAATGAATTAAAAAGGAATTAAAAAGCTACAAATTCTTATACTTGCAGTCTGATTTACACTGATGCCATAAGCAGCTTGATTTATTTTTTGTATCTACTCTAAATCATGGAATTCTATAAAAGTATTTTTAAGGGAATGAAAAGCAGAAGAAAAATCTTAGAGGAACTCATCCTACAGATGCTGAAAACAAAGTATGTTGAAAGGCATCAGATCCCCAAACTCCATTTGAGTTCACAAAGAGTGAACATAAAGTTTCCAGATAAAGTTTCCACCACACAAAGTGGCTCCAGGTTTGAATTGTGGAATTAGCACCACAAATTAAAACTGGACTTTGAGAAAATGTTGTGTTGATGTTTCCCTTAAAATTAATGTATGCAGTTGTGTGCGAGCATCACTGTAGTGCTTATTTTACATTCTCCACTTGAAAGCTGAACTTGCGTAGTATCAGTTTTTATCAGTATCAGCTTCCCCATGCTATGAATTCTTTGTACTTTTACAGTGTGAAGGAAGAAAATGTTAAGGAATGTTAAGGAAGAAAAAACATTAGTATATTCTTATAACTAGATGAGCAATTAATAAATTAATTGCTCCCCATCATAAATTATTTTAGGGAAATTGAATCTAGTGGTCAAATTTATCTATGTTGTAATTATTTTGGTAAGATACTGTAGTATTCCACCAATCATATGGATTGCCATGTGTGCTTATTTAATCAGTCAGCACAATATCATTTCATTTGCATCTTATTATAGATGTTATATTGCAGAAAGTAATTCAGTGGTTATCAAAATTATAGTACGTTAGAGAAAAAAATATGAGCATCATTCACCTCTGAATAGTGTTAGAGCTGCAAGAGACTGGAAGACCATTACATTTTCATTAAACTAATAGCCACACAAGGTTCCAACATCCATCTTCCAATTCTGATATTTAATTCTGAATGTGAAAGACCTCCTTCAAGCCTAACCATTGTTCATTTTTCCTGTGTCTTGTTTACTTCTCTATTATTTATATTGCTTTTTGAGTTCTCATTTCTAGAAAGAAACACACCGATATAAAAAATGAAAAAATCCCATACATTAAAGTTGGGTATCACCTATATTATGATAACAAAATATTTGACAACTGTTGAGATACTAAATAACAGCCGATTAAAAATATTATTGTAGAAAGCAATATGATGATTTTGTGAACATTAAAGTATTAATTCCAGATGCACTCATACTTCTGTTATATACTGAACATGGACATCTTTCTAGAGTGTGCTCTAGAGTTACTAAGTAGATAATGATGAGCTTTTTCTTGAGAAATGTTCACAAAGATCAATTTAATAGGATCTTWGTTTTGGTTGTTGTTATTGTTTTTATTTTCATAATAGGAATATTATGAAAACAGGACAGAGAGTTAGTATGTTTGCTATCATCTAGCTTGTCTGATTGTTTTGTGCAAGTAATTTCCTGTTAATGCTACTTTTCCATATTTTCCTCACTAATATGACCCTCCTATTCTGATTCAATTCCCACATTCTTTTTTACTCTGCTTTCACAATGGTCTTTAAACATTCTTATTTTATTGTTCCTTTCCCACAGCAGCCTTCATGATTCTTCCTATATCCTAAATAGTTCTGAAAATGTCAGTAAAATTCCACATTAAAAAAAAAAAAGGTAGCTAAAGAATACACAGTTCATAGAGTAGATATGTATGAACTACTTGACTGTCAGAATCATTTGAAATGATGGTTGTACTTAATAAAGGAAAATAATATGAATTAACTTGAGTGCATAATACTGAAAACATGATTATGAGAGCTGGCAACTTTGACTTAGATATAAAACAGGAAAGTAACGTTATCTTAAGACAAGAGTAAGCCTAATTCTGATTGGTTCTGATTTAGAATAATTTTACTGGGATTACTTTACTGGAATTACTCCTGACCTGAGTTTCACATAAAATCAGAATCAGGCCTCAAAAAGAATGATAATGGAATCAGTATTGAAGACATTCTATTTTACTCTGAAAATCTTCACATGTCATTGCTATGAAAAGCTTTTTGTCTGTTCATTCATCCAATCCAGAGCAGTAACATTTGCTATTCATGCTTGTTACCACATTATCTTAGTATAGCTCCATGATGATATCTATTAATCACTTACAGGTTAAATCAAATGGCAGGTATTGTTTATTCATTAGTCCAAGCCTAATGTTCTTCTCTTTTGTAGGTGGGTGATTTTTTTTTTTCATGATTCTAGCTACTTAGTTGTCATCTGCTGCTAATTTGTCACTCTCACTCAGAACAATGGTCTATATCTGAGATAACTGAAGCARTGTACAATGTGACTTGCATGGTTATTTAGCATCTCTCTCAAAATGTTTTCTTCTAAATATGACCGAATGTCCAGTTACATGAGCTTTCAAATTATATTCTGGAATCTTTCCACTGAATAGCAACTTAGTCCTCTAAACTTAGTCCTGCAAATATGTATGTACCACTAAATGTTAATAAAAATGCCAGAATATGGCCTCATTGGAATAAGCTGTCTTCAAAAAAATGGTCTGAATGGTCAAAAACTGAATATAATGAAAATGAGTAAGAGTATATTTTTAATCTTGCAGAGGGAAATGTAAGATTTTTTTCTCCTACAAAACAGTGGGACATCTGTACCTAATGCCAGGAACATTTATCTTGTTGCATTTATCTCTATGAAATTGTTCTGCATTTTATTATTATTAAGTTTAAATGGACCAAAACTTTCTCTCCTCATTCATATAACTTCCATAATAAAATTAATGTTCTCCTATTAGTTTACCTAACAACATTGCTATCACCCATAAAGAAAGTATATGTAGTATGATGCTTTCCAGATCAACTACAATAGTGTAAAGGAATATGACTTATATGATGTGAGAGGAAGGTARCACCTCTGGGAAAAATCTTGCTTTCAAGTTGAGATTTTCATGAACTATTTATCATCCAAATTACAACTAACTCTTCAAAACAGTATCCATGATGGGTTTTAGTTCTGCATAAACTTATCTCTTCTAGAGGGGTGAATGTCATTCTCCATCCTCAACTACTCAGTTCACCTGGGAATTGCATGAGAAAGGTAAAGCATAGAATTTTATTTCTTTAAGAGTAAGTCTAGGAATTCTTTCTAAAGTTTGATCRTTCTCCTTCCTCTCTGCCCCCCATAAGCTTTCCTTTCTTGTCCTCCTCCTAAAAAAAGAGCACAAAATCCCCAAACCAAACCTCTCAGCTCAGCCCTTTTCCCTCCCACAAGATTCCAAACAAAAAGTTCATTATAGCATCTGACTCTGACTGGCTTATGTGTCCATTTGTAAAATGTGCTGCCGACAGTCTTAATCTTCAACTCATTATCAGTTTTACACAGCCCAGCATGTAGAAAAAATACTGAACATTTTGTAAAAATATCATTTTATTCTTAAGGAGGAATCATATTTACACATTCTCACAATGCRCAAGGTCGCTCCATCCTGGTGCATCATTGATGGAGTATGTTTAATAATCAAGTTTATAGTTCATTCTGAAATTATAGTACTCATGTAATGCTATATTTTCAGTTGCCTCTATGTGATGCAGAGTCCTGTTCTGTACCTTTGTGCTTGCCAGTGCTAAGATATAAGTAAAGATGCGGTAACAGTGACACAAGRCACTTAAGCTAGCTTTTTGAAAATGTGGTGGTCTCACAGCATTTAAATCAGTTTCTGGTAAGACGCTCCACAGCAGAGCGTTGCCCTCTGTAGTATTAAGTTGAAAAGACTRATATGTCTGTAATAATTTATTCACACATGTTTAGTGCTAGGCAGCAGTTARAGGTGAAGTCTAGGAGTGTCACTTAGCTTCAATTACTCCAAAAATGACTTTGAAAACAAACATTCTGTGATCGTGTCACAGACCCAGAATGACACCTACAGCAGAGAAAACAAATTGAAGATTCAGCTAGGAACTAAACTGAACTATAGCTATGCATAACTATCTATGGTACAATTGCACTCATATATGACTAAAGACCAAGATATAAAGGAAATCTGTGGATGTTTGCAAGGCAATTTGAGGGAAACCATGTCCTGCCTTTCACTTAGAGGGACCCAGTGGCTGCTGTCTTTGAAACGGACTTATTATGCATGAGAAAAAATGCACAGAAATAGATTTGTTGGGTTTTTTGGTAGGAAATTTAATTCTTTATCTCCACCTGGAGCAACACAACAGCACACTATGTAGTCATTATCATTCACTAATTTGGGGACCTGATTTTAAACGTCGGACTACAATTTTATTTATTTTCTTGAAATCACATGCATTTACAGACTGTCTAACACTAGGTTACATTCTTCCTTCTTTGCAAAAAGAAAACAACAACAACAAAAACAACCAAACAAAAAAATAGATATGGTTGTATCACCTCCCTTTGCAAATACGAAAACTATCACTCTTCTACAGGACAATCTGGTAATGAATATTACAGAATCACAGAAAAGTTGAAGCTGGAAGGGGCCTTGAGAGATCATCTAGTCCAATCAATAGGTTATCAAAGTTTAAATGGTGTCTACTATAAAAAGTATATCAGCAGTATGATGTTCTCAACACTGCTGTGCTCAACCCTGACATTGCCCTGTGATGGTGCACTGAAACTTCCCTCACTCCTGATGTTTAAATGAGAGAGACAGTGGGAACTTTAACAGTATTTTGTATTGTTACAGAATCATTGACAAAACACATGCTGCCAAACACTAGCAGTGTTTAATGTTGTTCTGACACAGTTTTATATATTATGATCATAAGAAGAAAATAAGATGTGCAGAGGGTAGGATCTCAGTGTCAGATTCTGAACTTTGCCTTATCACCTCACAAGAAAATGCCAACAAGGGCTATTCTCAAGATTAAAAATCTATTCAACAAGAAAAATCTTGGCAATGCCCATTTTGGAATTTAAGACTGGCCACATTATGTAGATATGCCCTTGCTACCAAAAATTGACTATTCTGAAATAGTTAAGCATGTTTGTATCCCTTCTTTTTCAATTTATTCTGCCAAAGAGCATGGGTTAGGCACAGCAGCTAGCTGTATTGGTGACTTGCCTTTTCCTCAATTGTGCAGCTGAACTGAATAAGGAACAAGGAGACCAGGTAAGTTGTCCGAAATTGTCAGTTCAATAGTTGACCCTGGAACACAGAATTATTTCAACTCCCAGGCTAAAAACCACAGAAGTTGCCTATACATTTCACGATATTTTATGTTATCCTGTAACATTTCTCTCTTCTCTTCTCTTCTCTTCTCTTCTCTTCTCTTCTCTTCTCTTCTCTTCTCTTCTCTTCTCTTCTCTTCTCTTCTCTTCTCTTCTCTTCTCTTCTCCTTTTCTCTTCTTTTCTCTTTTCTTTAGAGAGAACAATAACAATAATGTGATCTAGATATTTCTTTTATTTATAGAGCTTTGAGTTAATCACCTGAAGACTGAGGTTGAAATTTTATTCATGAGTTAAAGGAATTCAGGGAAGAGTGGTTTTCATGAAAATTATCCAAACAGGTTTTATTGACTGGCATTACTGCAAGAATGCCACAAGACATAGAAGTCCTTTAGCCCATTCCAAAAGCAATCTATATTTCTGTATGCTAGACTCTGTTTATTAGTTCCAGAAAGCAAAATTCAAGATTTGTGAATTCATTGGAAACCAACAAAATGGGACTAACGTGAGAGTAAGAGCATAAAAATGGCACAGAATGAAAAATATTTTAATGCTTTTCCTCATTGAAAAATGTCTTTTATCATAAGTAATGTGATTTAAATGATTGTAAAAACTCCAGACATAATATATGTTTCAAATACAAACATATACATTTTTTAAATAGTGTGATCAACCATTCCACAGAAATTATACTTTGAATGAATTATCATGGTCATTACATGAAAATGATATGCTGCTATTTTTTTACAATAACAAGTGAAAATATGCTACTATTTTAACTCTTGCTTTTCTAAGATTGTCTAAGACACAGTYTTGGACGTTATCCTCATGTTATACATCATCTTCTTCAGAATTTCTTTTAGTAAAACCAATGTAGTTTTAGAAATCCATTACCTGCTTCAGTTGCTACAGTGGTATTCAGAGATATCCAAATGACTTCATGAGACTCAGCCCACCTAATTTGTCCTGGCGGCAGCACAGTCCTTCAGCATATCGATTAACCCTCAAGTTTGGTGTCATCTACAAGCTTAATTCGAGTGCACTCCACAGCTTCCCCCAGATAAAGATGTTATGTAGAGTGCAGGATAGATGTTTATGCCATCCTCCTCTTGACTTGCCTCTAGGTAGAGTACAACMCACTAAACACTAACCTCTGAGCCCAGCTACGCCATAAGTCATTTATCCATATTTTTGTCCACCCATCCAGAACATAATTGCCTACTTGGATGTGATAATATTGTGAGAGACAAAGATGAAAGTTTTGCTAGTCAACAACACCTACTGTACTTTATTCTTCTTCATGTGGACATAAATTTGTTCCATGATGAATGCTCCATGATTTTCCTAGGGAGCTAAGCAAGGCTGAGTGGCCTGCATTTCCCTGGATTTTAGTTTTGGCCTTTTTTGGAAGATGAGTGCAATGTCTGTCTTTCTTCAGGCATTGTGAAGCCTCACAAGAGCCAGAAGTGTATCCTTGTGGCCAAGAAGGCCAATGGGATTTTGGCCTGCATCTGGAGGAGTGTTGCCAGCAGTTTGAGGGAGGGCATCCTGCCCCTCTGCTCAGCTCTGGTGAAGCTGTACCTGGAGTACTGGGTGCAGTTCTGGGCTCCTCCATAAAAGAGGGATGTGAAGCTTCTAGAGAGGGTCCAGCGGAGGGCAACAAAGAGGATTAAGGGCATCTATCTTATGAGGAAAGACTAAGGGAACTGGGCCTGTTTAGCCTAGAGAAGAGAAAGYTGAGAGGTGATCTGATCGATATGTATAGATACCTGAGAGAAGAATCTAAAGAGGGCAGGACCAAACTTTTCTCAGGACAGGRCAGGACAGGACAAAGGATAATGGGTATAAATTAAAACACAGGAAGTTTCCTCTGCATTTGAAGAATCACTTCTTTACTGTGAGGGCGACAGAACCCTGGAACAGGCTGCCCATAGAGGTTGTGGAGTCTCCTGGCAGTCTTCAAAACCCACCTGCATGCGACCCTGTGCCACATGCTCTAGGTGTCCCTGCTGTAGCAGTAAGATTGGACTATATGATGTCTAGACATCCCTTCCAACCTCAACTCCTCAACTGTTCTGTGATTCTGTGATTCTCTGCCAGGCTCCATGAGCTATTCAAGACAAAAACTGCCTAGTAAGGGTATTGACTAGTTCTCTCAGCAACCTTGATGCAGACTGTCATGTCCCAGCAACCTGCAGAGGCTGAGATCTCTCTAGTGATCCCTGTTTAGATCCTTACCACTACTGGAAGCTTTCAACCCTTAATAAGGTTTCAACACTCATTATTCACAGGGACCTGGAAAACTTTGCTGGTAAAGCCTGAGGCAAAGGAGGCATGTGTCAATGCAGTTTTATCTGTGTCCACTGTCACTAAATCATGTGCAGTCCAAGCACTGCCTCAATAGATTGACAGCTTCAGTGAAGATTTATGGTTAGATGTAGCATATTCAGAGATTCTAATYTATACATACTGCAAAGACTAACTCAAATGACGTATTTGCAGCAAGGTTATCACAGATTGGTCCCTAATTCAATCATGCCTTTAATCCAAGCAATGCTGAAAAGCAGCAATACAATCTGAGCCAGATGAAGTCAAAATGTTTGCGGTCTCATAATGATTCTATTGCTGAAGACAGTGGGCAAATAAATGATGACCTGTAAGAAAAACACAAGAATGTTTTTTACTCTGAGTTATCGCTGCTTGGCAACAATTCAGTGCCATATATATGTATGTATGTATGCATGTATGCATTAAAACTATCCCAAGAATGGAAAAGAGAAATGCTCATTAGGGACTGCAGGCAGAATCTTAGCAAAATATGAAGCATTTGCAGGCATAATAATACCACCTGCAAAGCGAAGATTTTCATCAAGCAAAAGGAACTGACAAATCTGCAAAAACTAAGACTTCAATATCTTTAATGAAACTATCAGAAAGAAAAGTAGTAAGATAGCAGTCTGGGAAAATGTTCAGATTAATTCAAACAAAACAACTCAATAGACCAAAAGAGTCACTAATCTTTGCCAGATATTGAGGACATGCTACATGATTTACCAAATTAAATTGTTTACTGCATGTATTTTTACATGGAAAGTATCAGTGTCATCCTAACAGCCTGGCAATGTTTCAGATGCCTCTTGGCAAATACCAAGGCTATGGATGTAAGGACAACTTGCAAGTCATTACTCTTATAATATAATCTAGGCAGTAAAGAGAAGTACAAGCATCTTGACTATAACTAATTATATTCTTAATTAAATAAATTAAAAAGATATAATCTATAACAATTTTATGAAGATATGACTGCATCTAAATTAATTTTCAGAAAACATATCAGGTCAAACTCAAGCTAAAAAGACATGATTGTAGAAAAAACTCTCTTACAACACTGAGAATCCAAAAGCCATTCAAAGTATATGCATGCCTTAGGATAAGACTGGAGGCCAGACCTTTATAAAATCAGTCAGAGGCTGCAGCTATTCAAGACAGCTGGCACAGGAGGATACAGCATAAGAATCATTAGAAATCAAATCTCAATATTTTAAAAAGTAATGAAATTCATATGTGAGTCACTAATCCTCAAGTCCTATAATGATATCCAGTAGCCTTCAATGTATTCATAGTATAGTGCTTTTTAAGGACTTTCAAGTGCATATTTAGAAAAAAAAGAGGATCTAGTAGCTTTTCCTAAGTACAAGCAAGGAAGGATATGCACAGGACAGCAGCTCCCAGCTTCATTCTACACAATGAGCTAACTCTGCACAGTTCACCTTTGGGCAGCAAGTGTTAATGCAGACAGACCACAAATCATTGAAGAGCATCATGAATAAACCACAGCKGAGTGCACCCAAGTGTGTACAACAGATGTTACTGAGACCTTAGCTTTATGATGGGAGAATAAGTTGCTACCCAGGAAAGATATCAGTGTTTTAGATTCACTGCACCATGTACACTTTACTTCATGTATTAGAAATAGCATCGCTCTGTGAAAAAGTATGTAAAGTCTGGCAATATGCTGCAAAAAGATCATCAAAATGCTAGGATATGTTAGGAATGAAGTTTAAAAAAAAGAAAATATAATAATCCTTGTACATAGATATAGCATATCATATTTCATAAACCAACCAAACCATATCAAAATGATTAAGCAACAGCAGAAACAGAAAAGGCTCAGAGATAGGTTACAAGGGATCAGAGGTATAAAAGGCAAAGATTTTAAGCTTTAAGCTACAAATGTGTTCATGAATGACATGCACAAGTAAGTAGGGAATTATTCTTTGTCTTATAAAAGCTAGGAGGAACACATCAAWTTGCCAGGTATCTGTTTTAAAGAAAACAAGTATTTTTAATGCAGTGCATGCTTTGCATGCCAGATAATCAAAAATTTGAATTGACAGTTTTATGGGAAAACAAAAGAACCCCTTACTGAAATAAAATAATTACTGAAATTACTGAGAATTACTGAAATCAGGAAATGGTTATCACAGGATGGATTCACTGTCATATCGTTCCCTTCTTTCTTAAATTCACTTTCTGCTATTAATCCCTTCAGTGAGCTTGTATGCAGTCTTGGATTCTTCTTCTATATAGACTGATGACTACTCCAAAAGGGACCAAATAAGATATGACAGAAATTGATTTTTTTTAAAGATTCATTAAACTGACAGAAGCAAATGACTTAGGACCTTATCCCTATCACCATATTGAAAAAAAAAAAAAAAAGAATTATATGTGTAATAAGCATTTTCAAGATCTCAGTTAATTAGAAACTTGACATGAAACTGCCTTAAATGAGTAGAGCAAATATACAAGTTCTCTAATCTACAAAGCTTTTATTAGAACATAGAAAGACAAAGTATTACACTTAGACTACTCAAAAACAGACATAGTCCTGATTTGCAATGACATAAACTTGCCTTCAAAGTCTGCTCTACTGGAAAASAGAGTAGTGCACAACTTTTTCTTGCCTCATTACAGATACTATGGTTTCTAAATCTGGGGTTGTTACATGAACAAAATGAGGATGCAGAAACTCATTTTAATTGACTCTCGTTGCAAGGGTAGGTGATTCATTGAGAGGCACATTTGTCTCCCTCTGCCAAGGCTTTTCTAAGAGGCTCAGGGAAAGAAAAGGAAACAGAGTGAATCATGTTTTCCTGCTGTTTTCTGAAACAATTAGACAAAATCCTCAGAGGGTATTAAGTAGGTTTTTTTTGGGAATCAAAACATATGAAGCTACAGAAATCTGACATGCCCATTAGTGTTTTTTGTTTTTGTTTTTGTTTTTTTACTATTCTTCTCTGTCATCCAGTTATACAATTAAAAATTGTAAAAGACAGTCTACAAGTTTTAAAACTGGATAGGAACTTCAGTAACTGCAAAGTRCTAAAGCATATGAATATATACTATAGGACATTTTTTCACTGACTTTGATATGTGACAGGACTATGTATTACATAACCCACTTTCTATATAGGATAACAACCAGGCAGAGCATCTGGCCTGTTTCATTCTCTATCCTATTTGGAGCTTTACTTACTTACTAATCATTCTACTCATTTCTCTGTATATTTGAACTGTAAACTGTACTGCAAAATGGCAAGGCAAACCACAGTGCATGGAAAGAAGGCATACAGTTTCTTGAAAAGATGTAAAATAACACATATCCTCCAAAGGGTTTGATCTGAATGCACTTGTGTGATACTCAGTTCCTTCATTTCAGACAAAAACCTCTTGTCCTTAAGATTTTAAGCATTTTACGTGTTTGTCAGAGTATATTCCAAAAGGAGACCCACCCTCACAGGTGCAAAATTTTAAAGTGTGCTCTGCTTGACTTGTTTACTAAATTCAGTTTCTCTCTCTGTCTCTTTCTTCATCTTTCTTCAGCTAAATTTAGTTTGGTTGACCACCCTTCATACTAACATTAAATTTGAAGACTAATATTACATTCTTGATAGCACATATAAAAGTTAGTCTTTTATGGGCTTTCTTATTCCTAAATGAACCCAAGAGACTCATAAGCTTACAATACTCAGAGATGAGATGTTGCATGACATAAATTCTCCCAAATAATATAACTTGTGGAGATGATCGCCGTATTAAAGCACCCTAGATCATTTTTCTTTTTCAAATCCATGGTTGACTTGGCAGCCATAGATATCCATACGAATCTGCAACTGTCATCATCCTACAAAATATATTCTCATTTACCTCAGATCTTAAAATGCTTTCTCATTTCCCCTTATAAGAATGCTGTATATGAGCTACATATTTTTCTTCTAACCTCTTTATATTTTCTTTTAAAAAATATTATATTCACTGATTCTGTCTGTATAGAATCGCAGAATATAGGTCCCTTTCCTCTTGTCTGTTGACCTGTGTCATAATCCCTGTTTTGCAAAACAAAAGATTTTGTTTGTGATATTCTCCTAGAGACAGACTATCATTAATATGTCAAGCATCAAGTTTTTTGTGGATCAAAGAAAGAATTCAAATAGTTTCAAGTGGGCAAAGGACGCTCATGGAATGGATAGACCTTTGTGTCAGTGAAAAGTGTTGATGTTCTGACATTAAGGTGCATGATGACTCCATTCATACCATTCATACCATTCATACCATTCATTGCACCTCCACTGGAAAAGATTTTTCACATTCTCACAGTCTCCTTCTTTGGAGATCTTTAAAACCCGCTTGGATGCAGCCCTGTGCCATGTGCTCTAGGTGACCCTGCGTGAGCAGGGGGGTTGGACTCGATGACCTCTGAGGTCCCTTCCAACCTTCGGCATTCTATGATTCTATGATTCTATGATTCATATTACATTTTCCAGGAACGGGATTTTTCATGATCTTGGTATTAGAATATGTAGATAGCACATATGAAATTTAGCGATCTTCTAGGGGTTTTACTAGATCAGTTACAAGTAAAAGTCAGCAAGTTTTTTTAACTGTCAAATATCTATGTAACTGGGACGGGTCAAGGAGAGAATACAGTCTAAGCCTAATTACTGAAAAAGTTTTATCTAAGGGCTGTCAGGCACCCCATATAACACGGCATTTCCCATGTTTCAAATATCTTATTTAAAAAAAAAAAAAAAAATTAAAAGAAAGAGTGAGAGAAGGTTTTTTTTCCCCCTCATTTTCTGTTTCTCACTGAAACAAACCATATCAAACAAAGGAGCAGAAGTGATGTATGCTTGTATGCTTTTAACAAGAATCATCACATCTAAAAAGGAGATTAAAATCTTAATCCCAGATGCTGAGAAAGAAGATAAGTTTGGTGCCTAAACAACTTGAAAGCTACTACCAGCTGTTCTCTTTCTTATTTCCTAAAACTTTCTCTGGTTGCTTATTTTGAATTAAAAAAAAATGCCAAGTCCATCTTATCCACATTGTTAACTGCTGATGAAATAATGATGTGACTTTGTGTTTGCTAATGTCAACCTCACTTTGCAGAGCCCAGATGGACAGGCACATAGTGTTCATGTTGTGGCCTGTTGTTTCGCTAATGCAGAAGTTGCAGGGACCATGAATAAGGGCAAGTGTGAGATGTGGGCCAGGACTCGACCAACCTTGACAGGGCCTCAAGCATAGTGCTGCTGTTGGAGCAAGACGTGCTGGAACTTGTTGGCCATAAGCCCTGGGAAAGACAAGATAAGCCTGGGTCGTCCTGACTAAAGGGAGTTGTAGAAGGGAGTATTGTTTCAAGGTTGTAGATAAACTTAGTCTGCTTTAAGTCTGCCGATAGGACTTAATTTGTTGCTCATTATTTTTTATAACCTGCTTGTAGCTGCTTTTGTATTTAACCAATCAAGGAGTGTCTGATTTGAAGAAGCACCCAATCCGCGTAAGACACGCTACCTTCTGATCTATATAAACGTGTGTGTAACAACAATAAAATCGACACTTTGCTTGCATCAAGCTATGTCCCGTCTCTCAATCGCAGCAGTGAGACACATGGAAAGCTACGTGTGAGAAAGCTGACAGTGTCAAAGATCAGGAGAGTCTTTACAGAAAGTCTTTGTGAAATAGATAAGACATAGAAACTTAATGCAGCAAAGTGAAAAAAAATATTGTCTTCCTGCTGTGTCAGCTCACTGATTATTGGAATTTTTGTTTGGTATGTAGTAAAGGAAACAGTAAGAATGCTGGAGTCTTTCATCCATCTCTCATTAAAGACATTTTAATAATATTTTATAAATCTAGTAGTTGGAAAATTCAAGCAAATCAGGATTAAGTCAATCTCATTATGATGTTAATTTCAATGACACTAGATTATTTCTAGTATTTTAGATATTTGAGGTATTTTTGTTTAGAAACAGTCCCTTCTTATTCCAGATCAACATCAAATTTCATCATTGAAAATATTTCTGAAAGATCTTTCTATTTCTAGCGTAGAGGAGAAAGATTTATAAGGTGTAGGAAACAGAAAAGGGAATACATAGCAATAACCAAATTAGCATGGAATTTGCATGGGTGGAGAAAATAGCATTTTGTAGAAAGTATACAGAATCACAGAATCACAGAATCACAGAATCACAGAATCACAGAATGGTTAAGGTTGGAAGGGACCTCTAGAGATCATCTACTGCAACCCTTGTACTCAAACCGGGACACCTACAGCACATGGCGCAGGGTGGCATCCAAACGAGTTTTGAAGACCTCCAGAGAAGGAGACTACACAACCTCCCTGGGCAGCCTGTTTCAGGGTTCTGTGTCACCCTCACAGCAAAGAAGTTCATCCTCACAGGCAGATGGAACTTCCTGTGTTTCAACTTACACCCACTGTCCCTTGTCCTATCACTGGCCACCCCTGAGAAGAGTTTGGCCCCTTCCTCCCKACATTCTCCCTTCATGTTTTTATACATATTAATCAGATTCCCTCTCAACCTTTTCTTCTTCAGAGAAAACAGGCCCAACTCAGTCTTTCCTCGTACGACAGATGCTCCACTYGCTTTTAATCATCTTTGTTACTGGACCCTGTCTGGAAGCTCTCGTACTGGGGAGCCAAGAACTGCACCCAATACTCCAGGTACGACCTCACCAGAGCTGAGTAGAGGAGCAGGATCCCCTCCATCAACCTGTTGGCAACAGTCCTCCTGATGGAGTCATCATACATATACATATACTATCATTTATTGCTATACATTTATACCACACATAGGAAAAGATCTAGGGAAAGACTAAGCATAATATATATCTATATATATATATATTTATTTATCTATTTATTTATTTTTTTTAAAAGTACCCTAAACAAACTTCTTGTGTTTTTCCTGGAAGGTAAACAGTTTTCTTGAGCTTACAGGTTATTTATTAAAAGAAATTAATGGGTTGGTCTTTTTTGAGCCAGCGCTATTGATTTTCATGAATACATCAAGAGGTTTTTAGCTAGCAACAAGAAACAATTTTCTTGTTCTCAGTTTCTTAACCATCTGTTTCAATTAGTGGAGGTACTTGCCCATGTTCATGCTGGCTCCCATGAATCTTCTATTTCTTYTGAGTCTCTGATGCCTTTTGCCTGTTTTCCTATGCAAGCATGCACCATTACGCAGGCGGAATGTAAGGGATAAAGCTTCTGTATTTCTCAAACAGCTCCAGGCAACTTGTCTGATCTTTTTTCACTCAGATATTGCATGCAACACTACAAAGTCACTTGTATGTAGCATGCTGAAGTCCTGTAGGGTCTTCAACATTTTAGTCACCTGTTCTACCTGCTCTCTCCACTTAGCTGGATTGATTTGAAGAGCCACCAATACTAGCTGGGTCACTCTTTGCCCATTAGCAAAGCCAAGAGGTCAATCAGCTTTCCTCTTCATCCAGCATGACCATAGCCAGATGCTACTACTGCAGCAAGGAACACAATTGCCATGGTGTTYTCTGCACAGTAGTACTGCTTGAGGAGACTAAAATGCATTGTTGTCAGTGTAGACCAGACCCCTCTTCTTTGTTATTTATATTTGGAGTGAGTGACTTGCATGGGTATACGGGGGATGATCCTTCTTCAGTGAAACATTGTACAAACATAATTGAAATGTGGGAGGAAGAGAGGGGAAAGGGAATATTTACAGTCTTCTAACATTTTCTTATGTGCAAAGCAAATGTGCTATCCATCCAAATCCATCTGTATTAAGAAATCTGGAAGGATCTTTGCCTTTACTGTAGGCACAACTACACAGATCAATGTGATTCTTCTGCAGCTAAAAAGCACAATTGACACTGATAAACAACTTGAAAACAAGCTATGTTTATGGTGCTATGCATCTTAATTTGAAAAACAATATTTTAAGTGGAAAGCTTACTGTATATATCCAGTCTGGTATTACTCTAGTGATAAGTACTGCACATAAGGTGGAAAACTCATGTCTGTATTAAAATGCATATTTATAGATTTATAAAAGGTAGATATGAATATAAATTTCGAATGCCCAGAGTTCAGGGCCATTTGTTTTTGAAATCTGAAGTAGGATTTCTATGCCCCTTTCTGAAACCTAAATATCTAAGCCTGAACTATTCTCTCAAGGCTCCCATTTTTGCAATCAAGGTAAAGACAGAGCTGTCTCCAGAAGGAACTGCATCTCATCCGCCTAATGACAGACTAAACCACAGATTCCCTTCCTACAAATAGACCRTGCAGTGAGGAGTTCAGGCTTGGCTATCAAGTTTTTCAACATCCAGATTTCCATTTGTTTTGTTAAGTTCTGGATGCTTGTTGAATTGTTTCAGAGACTAAAGTCTTTATGAGTTTTTTGTTTGTTGGTTTGTTTCCTTGCTTGTCTGTTTGTTTTTCCCACACCAGAAGAGAGAAGTATCAAAATGACAGCCAGAATAATGGAAAATGGAACCAAAGTAATGGTTTGGAAAAACAGTGAATCAAATGTTATGGACAATATAGTGATACTATATATATATATATCTTTTGTTTATGTGGGCATTATTACGTTCTCCTCTTTTCATCAGAATACAAACAGAGAAAGCATTTTTGACTCTTCTTTTAAAGAAGTGACTTGTTTTATTCCTTTGGCTGTTTATCAACACTGTTATCATATGATAATTGACTGGTCACAAAAATTTCATTTCTCAGTGGTGCCTGATATAATCTGCACATTATATTACTGAACCTTACTCGTTACAACGGACATGCTTTGCATTTTGCCTGGCTGCCCATATTGCCTCTTGTTGGAGATTTGGGTTGCCAGGACTGCAGCAGGGAGAACTAGAATGGCTTCCTGCCAATCAAATTATAGCACACTGAAAAGGTCAGAGTCACACAGTATATTACTGTCTTTCAGAGATTGTGCTGGGTATTAAAATTCTCTGATGTCTCATTTCACTGACAAAGATTGTAATGAGAACAGGAAACAGATACAAGATAGATCAGTCCTTGTGACCACAGTTTAATGATGAGAAATGAAGAGAAAAAAAAAAAAAAAAAAAAAAAAAAAAAAAAAAAAAAAAGAAGAAAAAAAAAGGAAGAAGCAGGGAAGAATCTCATTATATCTAGACTTTTAATATTTGAGTTCAGGAAAATCCAGAGAAAAATTCCTCGCATCAGCACTGCTCAGGCAGCTCTGCGTCAGAGGCAACTCAATAGTTTTTCTGGCTCAGGAGTAGAATATGAAATGAATCATGAGAGAAAATGAACAGATCTAAGTTGCTGTATTAGACATTTTCTTGCTGCAATTTACTACATGGTCTGACAAATTCCAAGTAGATGTTTCAGTCACCTCTTCAATATGGAGTGAAATCACATTGCTTGGGTCATTGGGAAAGTAGCCTCTGTCAAGGACTTCTGCAAAAAMCACAGTGAGATCAGTATTTAACCTCACTACTACAGATTCACCATTTGGGGAATAGTCCACCAATGTTCATAACATCTATCTCACTTACCACAGGTAAAAGGTACTACAGCTTGATCCTCCACAGAGGTTTACTGCTACTATTGCTTATTGAAAATGGTTGTGGAAAAAAAAAAATAAATAAAAGATAAGTTGCTACTAATTTATTTTGGATTATATGTTTGCCTCTATATTATGGGACAGTTTTTCTCTCCTATCTTTTCCTTGCCTCAGATAAGTGGGAGTAACTGGAAAAAAAAGTAATAGAGGTTCAGGTCTTCATGGGCTGCTTTTTCAGTGGTAAAGAATCGCTTAGCTGAAGTAGGTAGTCTAGGGTTAAGATATGACCCTAATAGTGGAGAAGGAAAAGGAAAAGACAGAGAAAAAAAAAAATAACAGCAACACAAAGGTTTAGGCTACATATTTACTACAAATGCCAGGAAGAGAGTATTGGACCTGAGGAGACAAACATCACAGATCTCTCTTTCTTGGGGAAGTAATTTTTCAGAGTGAATGTCTTGAATCAGAACTACCCTTTAAAAAGGAAGTAGCAGTTACTATAAGTGTTTTCTTATTTGTTTACTTTCATTGTTGCAATGCAATTCCTGCAGAAAAGCAATTCYTCACTATCATCCTTCACCTTGGGTCTCACTAGATCATAATTACGTTTTGGTGGCATCTTAATATAAGGAGAAGTCTGGTGAATATAGAAAAAAAAAACATAAAATGATCTCTAGCTCCACCAAAGTGCAGGGAACATCATAATACATCATTGCTAGACACACATACCACTTTTATTTTTTTTCCAATTTACACGTGAAGATAGCAATGTTTTCATAGAATCATAGAATCATAGAATCATAGAATGCCGAAGGTTGGAAGGGACCTCAGAGGTCATCGAGTCCAACCCCCCTGCTCACGCAGGGTCACCTAGAGCACTGGCACAGGGCTGCATCCAAGCGGGTTTTAAAGATCTCCAAAGAAGGAGACTC
>NW_020455509.1:115279-126129 GCF_003342845.1 Nothoprocta perdicaria
AGTTGAACAGGACCGGACCGAGAACTGACCCCTGGGGGACACCACTAAGTACAGGCCTCCAGCTGGACTCCGCACCATTGACAACCACTCTCTGCACCCTGCCACTGAGCCAATTCCTAATCCACCTCCCCGTCCACTCATCTATCCCACACCTTTGGAGCTTGCCCAGGAGGATGCTGTGAGGGACAGTGTCAAAAGCCTTGCTCAAATCCAATGGTAGCCTTTGCTCTGTGACAGTAGGCGTTTTTGTGTTTGTGAGCCACGCAGTTTTTACAGTGATGAGAGTCCAGGGTTTGCCTGTTGCTGAAGGTATGGACAACTGTCATGGAAGTCTACACTATGCAATCATGCTAGACTGCCAAATCCTTACTGTCCCCAATAATTTGGCATTAAATGACACATCTTAAGGTATTTATAGAAAAGCTAATTTCTCCCTCCTACTCCATCAAATTTATGAAAGTATAACTATCATAAACTATAATTTATAACTCCCTTGAAAATATTGCCAACACTTAAATAAAACTGACCCATTCTGACTTTTTTTTTTTTTTTTTTGGAGGGGAGAAGAATAGCACAGTTTTTGGCATAATTTTGTTTTTGGGATCAGCTTCACTGAACTGATATAAAGTTTTATTCAGTGGATTTGAGAATCAGATCCAGACCCCTAAAATTCATTACTTCATGAATAACTTGTTTGTTATAAAACAAATTGTCATGTTCTAAAAAGCTGTGATCTTTTTGAAAAAATTGCCCTATATAGACATCCATTACTGTTAAAACTGACATTAATCCCTGCCTTATAATAATTCCAAAATTAGCTTTGTTCCATTACAGTAAACTTCTAAGTGTTTAATACAGAAAGATTAATACAAAACAAGGGGTCAGAATTAATACTTTTCTCTAGAAAGGAGTTGTTTCAGTAGATCACCAGCATCATCAGTGATCTTTGGCAAATAGAAAGGTGGGATAGGAAGATTAGGGCTTCAGTACTATCCATCACACGCTGAACATAATACATCATTGCACATGGTACTTTGTTTCTTTATCTGGCTGTAACTAGGGGTTATGAAGACCTCATTTCCCGCTTTCACTGCATCTGTGAAGCTCTAAGGGAAATGTCCCTCTTCTAAGTGAAAGAGTCAGAAGTTACCTGTCAGCAAAAGTTGTTTGTTTATTTGCTGGCTTTGTTGTTGTTGTTGTTGTTCTTGTTGTTGTTGTTGTTGATGTCTGTAGTCATGAAAAATAAGATTATTGCTATTTTTTTTTCAGATTTTTGGAGAGTTCCTTAGGACTGGCCTTCTGACAACTGTTTATTGAAGAATTCAGAAGACTTGAGTCACTGTTGTCATTGAATCTGTTTACTTCAGGTTAGATATCCTGCAAACTTGCACTAAAACAGATTTTGTTTAGCAAATGACTAGTATACAGATTTGGTATACTAGATGGATGCAATAGTAATGTGTGGTATTAATAATTCCTTAGTAATGGGATTCTAAAATCTGCTTTTCAGCTAATATTTGCCAGACTTTAAGATACTGAAAGTTCTTGTATTAAGTATACAAATGTGAAAAAAGAACTTTGAGAAGATGCCTGTTGTCTTTGCAATTAATTTCTGACCCTATTTTTAAMCTGAAATCATTTTAAACTGTCACACTTCAGCATTTGTAGAACTGCACATAGATTACTGTGTCCAGTTTTGGAATAAATAATGAAAAAGACATTGAAATTATGAGAAAGACATTGAAATATTAGTGAGCCCATCAAAATGATCAGATGGCTGGAACACTTGTCTTATAAAGAGTGTCCAATAAAGCTGAGATTGTTCATTTTTGAAACTGGAGGCTAAGGGAGATTTTTTGCTATCTTCAGCTGTGTAAATGACAGATAGTAATGTGACAGACCTCTTTTGAAGATGTACAGTGAAGTGTACAGATTAATCAGCTATCGGAAAAAAAAAAAAGGTCCGATTAGATATTAAGATTTTCTTTTTGTTTGTTTAAGAAAGTAATAAATATAGAAAGTTTAAAATCATAAAACCTTGGGAAAAAATAATTGTGTAGATGTCATGAAAAAGATGTCATACATGTATATGGTTTGTACTCCTTGTCAAAGTCTGTGACTTAGGTTGCGTTCTTTTTTTCTTGATACAACCATTATGTTAAGAGGAAAGTGTCCAGTCTGAATGCTTCATATGATCTGGAAGTGATGGGGTGCTACTCTATGACCTTTTTAATATTCTGACAGCCAATTTAATAGCCTTTCTCAATCCTCCTTCTTCAGAGCATCATTAACCTCAAAGAAGAAGAAAAAGAAGATAGAATGACTATTATCGAGGCAAACAAAATGCTTAAAATGTAAAGGACACTGTTGACTTTGACTGCTTGGATTTATTGTAAGACTGACAGAAACTTGCACAATTGATTGCCCATTTAACCTCATTAAAACCTATCTGGAAAATGCACTAATGGCTTTGATCCATACTGAAAATTAAAATCCTCTTGTCCCAAAGGATAACAGTGAGCCTTTGGCATATGGCTCCTAGTAGATGTTGTGTTTATGGTTCTCATGTGTTGTTCTTTACAAGCCAATAAGAATTCTGCATTTTACAGTCTACAGTATATACCAATTACATACAATAACACAAACATATATTTTTGATAAAAAGCAACACCATATAAAACACTATTGTTGTAATGGGTGATTAAAGACCTACTCATTGTCTTTAAATTGTACTGAGACAGATTTTTGAAGGTGAGGATAGATCAAGTGCTATAGATTATAATGTCAGAAGGTATATCAGACATGACCTACAGTAAAAAAAAAAAAAAAAAAAGAGCAGGATTTCCTTTCTGAATTAATACAGTGAACTGGAGAAATATTGCCTCTGGTGCCCAGTCAGAATCTTCTCTAAGCTATCCTAGTAGCTAATTACTCTCTAAAAATGAAATAAAACTTCCTTACTAGACTGATATTTTTAGGTTCAATTTCTAGCCACTGCAATTGCTTAAACGTTTTTGGACAAAACGTTTTATGTTTACATGTAGACATTTAGAGTTGGATTCCTCTCACCTACCCTTACATTAAGAGTATGATTCAGTTTGTGATGAAGATTTATGTGTATATTTAAAAATATTTATATGTGAAATAGGTATCTAAAATCATTTTTGACAATGGAGGACTATCCAGCTGTCCAACTTACAGGCTGAGATAAATTTCCCTCCAAGCTCCTTTGAATGTAGCCAGATATCTGGTAACTGATGAGCTTTCAGGTATTTACTGCACATGTACTCACCTGTTTTTGGTATCTTAATCTGAGGTTGCCTTACATTCTTGCTGTCTAAAAGCTGAGCATATATTGAAAGTTGGTGACTCAAATTATTTGCTGAAATCTGAACCAAGAGCGTGTCTATCTTCCTACACAGAATGTTTCCAGGAACGATATGTGGATAGCTAAAGAGGGACAATAAGATGTGACATTACTTCTACAGTCAATAGGTGCCAACAAATAACATCTTCTGGCTGAACACAATGTAACAAAAAATACTGATCTGCTTTCTGTGTACTATGGTATATATCAAAACTCAGTTTCTAAGGGAAAGTCAGTTGAAATCTCACCCATGCAGAGATTATGACATGGGAAAAATATGAGAGAGCTCATTCACAAAATACTCAAGCATCTGTTTAAATTTAAGTGCTTTAATATTTCCCTTAAAGTCATTGTGCCATCTTGAGTATTGAAAGTTAAGCAGATGGTTAAATTCTCTGCTGGACTGGGGTCATAGCTTGTACCTCACAGCATATGTGGGCTCATGATAAAATGGACTCAAAATTAAATGGCTGCAATCAAGCTTCTGTTTATATGTTGTTTCCTGCTTTTGTTTAATCTACCTTTGTACTTTTCAGATCTCGGGGGCTGACCATAGCATCTGGTCCACCGTCTGTGGTTTGTATAAGATCTGAAATATGCCAGAAAATGAGCTTCCACATATTATTTGATTAACAAATAGGAGCTCAGGAACCTTCCAAAATACCCATCAAATAGCTATGTAGGTCAAAACTGACACTGTTAGTTTAACTAATCTTACACTCTGTAATCATGTCACTTTCCGCATCTTAAATATTTTTATGCAAGTAAATCTACTTTTCTGACCAGAAAAGACATTGTATGTACGAGGCACATAAGTCAAAAATGAAAAGGAGAAAGATTTGTCTATTTGCTTGCTTAATTGGGAAATGGATAGGCTGTCATGCAATGACACTGCATTTACAAAAGAAAAGAACGGGTGACAAAAGTCTTGAACACTGGGGTAGGTTGCCCAGAGATGTTGTGGGCTCTCCATTCTTGGAGATATTCAAAACTCGACTGGGCATTGTYCTCAGCAATCTGCTCTAGCTGATCTTGCTTTGAGTGGGGGGTTGGACTAAATGATCTCCAGAGGTCCTTTCTGACCTTAATTATTTATGTCAGCAGAAGACCTAGCTTTTGTTCTCCACCTAAACACCCTTCTCCGTATCACTAAATTGGAAGTATCACCATGAGCATAGTATTGGTGCTGGCAGGACACTGAAAGATATTTTGGTTCTTATGGAGGAAAAAAATAAAAGTAAAAATAAAAAAATGAGTGCCCTCTTCAGCCTAGAAGTTTGCCMCTGGGTTGCGACAGCACATGCTGCTGTTGTTTACTTGTTCAGATCTTTCATCACCTTAGAGAAGGGACAGCTGTGAAAGGTGAAAGCAGTTGAGAATCAGAGAAAAGGAGTTCCAGCATGATATGAGGGGACAGCCCTCAGGTCTCCCTTATTTTTTTATTATTGCTAGGCTTCAGGAAACTGTTCTTCCCCTTCTGGCCTTCTCACCTCCACTTCTCTTCCCCAAGATGCTGAACATCTATCTCAATTTGACAACAGGGCATGAGACAGGTGAACAAAAAAGACAATAAATTCTGCTTCCATTTACTCTTACACATTATTTTCAGGTTGAATTAAATTGTAATTAATGAGCTCTGTATAGAAATAACTAAATTATATTATCTGTGTCAAGTTGAACAATCATTTCTTGTCTTAAAGGTTTTGATTCTATTCCTTTTACTCTCTCCTATTCATTCACACTGAGATGCATATATAAAATATATCGTACAAAAAGTCTACATTTTAATTTTTTTGGTAAGACAGGAAGAGATGAGGATTATCGAATATCCCCACTTTCAGAAACTATTTCTATACTTTTGGCTTTCTAATTGTGCCTTGAATTGATTGAAATGTATTTACAAAGTGAATCCTAACTTAAYGAAGTGTTTCTGACCAGTAAGGAAAAAAAGCCAAAAAAAAAAAAACCTCAAAAACACTATGTTGAAAAATGATAGCTGTGAATAAAAAGAAATTATTAATGTTCATATTTAACATTGTACTGAGCCTGGATATTTCCACCTGGGCTTATTCATCTCATTTATATCAATGACAGTAGATGTATATTTGAATAAGTTTAATAAAAGTTTCTTTACTGCATCAYTCTTAGGCTGAAAAGTGCCAGTATGTAATTGGAGCATGCACTGGAGCATGTATACCATGAAGGCATGTGAGACCTGTATTATCATATGTAGTCTCTCCTGCATGCCAGGGTACAAGGACTAGAAATGTGTAATCTGTGTCAGAGTACACAGCAAAATGCTGATCTCAKAATACTTCTTTCCCACTATGGTAAAGCACCTCCCAATAGTGTATCATTGATGCTTTCTAACCATACGCAGCCAGAACACTGGAAATAAAATCTCTGCTCTTGCCTTCATCTCTCATAGCTACTTTAATTATATTTTTTCTTGTAAGCTAAAAATAAAAAAAGCATATTGAATCAAGCCTTTTGTTTGATTAAAATTAAAATGCTTGGTTTTCAGCATTGAGTTGTCTGTTAACTTAAATGAAGAAATGCAGATTTCCATCATCTGCTTCAGCAGGTGGCAATTTACAGTTCTCATTTCCCAAATAACTTCCCCAACTACAGCCTTTGGTTTATCTGTTTTTGCTTTCTAAATGAATATTTAAGTATTACAGACCCAATTAATCACTCTAATGAGGAATTAAGAGAGTCACAACTCAAAAAGGCAATAGCATGATGTTAGCATTCTTCTGAGAAATTACTTATTGTTTCAAATTCCTTGTGATGTAAGTACAAGCTTCCAACAGACCTAATGATGAAAAATATTGTGCTGAGGGATCATATGGAAACCATGATGTTCTCACTATTCTTCTTTCATAGATAAATAAAACAACTTTCACTCAATCTGAACCAACTATTTCATTAAAAAAGATATTTTATAGAAAGAAAGCAAGAAATATGCTTAAAATAAATTTACATAATGTAACTACTTGATATTGGCAAAAACGTTTGCCTATTCGCCATGGCGTATGGCCATAAGCTGGAGCACAGGAAGTTCCGTCTCCAGGTGAGGAGGAACTTCTTTCCTGTGAGGGTGACAGAGAACAGGCTGCCCTGTTTGTGGAGTTTGTGGAGTCTCCTTCTCTGCAGGTCTTCAAAACCTGCCTGGATGCCACCCTGTGCCACATGCTGTAGATGTGCCTGCTTGAGCAGGAAGGTTGGACTAGATGATCTCTAGAGGTCCCTTCCAACCTTGAATATTCTGTGATTCTGTGATTTTCATATTAAAAATATTGTTTTTAACTTATATGAGAAAATATAAATCAAAAGAAAAATATGATATTGTATGAGAGAAGATCAATGTTGTCCATGAGAACACTGATTTTACAGGTTTTCTGGTAGAAGGAAGCCTAATGAGACAATATATTAAGAACTTTTATTAAAAAAAAAAAAAACAAACAAAAAAAAGTAACTTCAATTTTGATTATGCAATTTTGATTATATATTCTTTGGAGATGAAAATTGACTCGTGTCCACCCAATATTATCATGAATTTAAAACAGATAAACCCCAGTAATTTATTAATTGCTATCTCAGGATCATGGCTGAAGTTCAGTTTCACAGAATCACAGAATCACAGAACGGTTGAGGTTGGAAGCGACCTCTAGATATCATCTAGTCCAACCCCTAYGCTCAAGCAGCAACACCAACAGCACGTGCCACAGGGAAGCATCCAGACAGGTCTGGAAGATCTCCAAATCACTCTTTACTCTCACTCTACTCATGCTGAGTAGATATTCAGGGGACTACATAGCATGGTCACTTAAGTTTGACTTTATGTGCTTTCTACATATCAAAATACTGCTTAAGACAAATGTTACAAATACCTAAAACAATTCAAACACAATTAAAACAAGAAAAACTCAAACAGCAGTACTTTGGAGTGGTCCTACATGCTTTGCTTCCTTCCTGAGATAACTCATGGTATTTCATAAACTGATAGAATGAGAGAGTTGAATCAAGAAAAATACCCCAAAAAGCAGTGGGAGGAGAAAAAGAGGGAATAAAGAGGGAGGTGAAGGTATCAGCGTGGGGGCCTTCCCACAGGAAAAAAAACATGTTTAGACAGATGCTGAGCATAGACATCTAGATGATAGTGACAGAAATGATATTCCTACGAATTAGGGAGATCAAAAGCTCTCAAATACTGCAGATGTCTTAAAAAAGGGCCATGTTTTCCTTCTAATGACATAGCACATAATAATTCTACCTTATTTCAATAATATTCCACAAAAATATTCAAAAAGTTTTGGGGACTGTAAGCAAATGAAGGCCAAGATAACTGTACTCTGCTAGACTTTAATATTCTATGAGATTCTGATAATTTTATCACTTCTAACCTGCCTTTTTAACCTCTAYTTACCCTCAGGCCTACTCTCACTATTTAACATCAGGCCTACTTCCCCTGTTTACATTTAGACCTACTCTCGCTGCTTACTCTCAGGCCTCCTCATGCTATTTATCCTCAGGCCTCTTTGCCCTGTTTACAGAATCACAGAATGTGCAAGGTTGGAAGGGACCTCAGAGGTCATCGAGTCCAACCCCCCTGCACACACAGGGTCACCTAGAGCATGTACCGTCAGGCCTACTCTCCCAGTTTACTCTCAGGTTTATTTGCCCTGTTTACCCTTGGGCATACTCCCTCTGTTTACCCTCAGGACTGCTGTTTACCCCCTGCCTGCTGTTTACCGTCAAGCCTACTCTCTATTTTTACCCTCAGGCCTATTCCCCCTGTTCACTCTCAGGCCCACCTGACATGCTTACCCTCAGGCCTACACCTTCTGTTTAACTCCAGGTCTACGTGCCATCTTACCCTCAGACCTACTTGCCCTGTTTATCCTTCATATGAGTAAGAACTTCTTTCCTGTGAGGGTGCCAGAGCCCTGGAACAAGCTGCCCAGGGAGGTTGTGTAGTCTCCTTCTCTGGAGGTCTTCAAAACTTGTTTGGATGCCACCCTGTGCCATGTGCTGTAGGTGTCCCTGTTTGAGTACGAGGGTTGCAGGAGATAATCTCTAGAGGTGGATTCCAACTTTAACCATTCTGTGATTCTGTGATATGATAAAATTTAGGCTCCATAGTATCACTAAATTAAATTGTAGAAGTATGACACCCACTCTCTGTTATCTAGCAAGACTGCATTTATAAATTGTTTTTCCTTAACCCTATGCTAAACATGAGTAGAAACCTGAACAGTTCATTTATGATTTGTGTTGAACTAAATGAGAAAATTACTAATATTTTTTCAGTAGAAATAAGGTTTAGGTTCTTTGTTATTGCTACAGATATGTCTTCTGTTCCTTGGTTCCTCTGAAAAGAATGCTGTAAAGAATCATCACAGCTTATTTTTCATCACTGCAAATTAAGCAGTGTTTGCAATAGTTGCTTATAAGTTCTTGTTACAGCTGATTCATAAATTATTTGGTCACTGATGTCTAATCTTTTAATTTATTGCAATATTTTAAAACAATGACTTTGCAGATCAGACAGTGACAGGGACACTGGCAGGCAAGACTAGAATGGAAACCAAAAAGAAAATCATAAGTGCTCTATCGGTTTTGCAAAGTCAAAAATATTTTCTTTCTTATACCTCTAAATTTCTTTTTCTTCCATGTAGCTGTGTTTGCATAGCAGATATATTTCACTTTGTGGAAATACTCCAGGTAATTCCCGATAAGAGATTGTCTTACCATCTCCTAGGGCAGTTTAATGCTCTGTAAAACTTATTAGCCAACAGATAATGCTATTCATTTAGCAAACTAATAGCACTAAGTCCATCAGTCTCATAGTGCAAGAATGGATCTGTGCTAATGGGAAGGTCCGTATGTGGGTTTTACCTTGAGCTACTGCTGTGTCACACCATTCAGTTTTGCTAGCTGAATTATTTTTCTTCCAGATTGCAGCACCATGAATTAAATATATGATAATAGATGACTCCACAGTGAATATATCATAATTTGATTCAGTTACACTAAACGATTTAAGATGAATAGCAACAGTCTCAGAAATTCTCATTCAGTACCATGTTTCACCTCATATTTTAATAAAAAAAAAAAAAAAAAAAAAGGTTAGAAGTTGGTTTGTTTTGTTTCTCAAGCTGTAGGTTATCCAGATAATAATGGGCTCCCTGAATAATTTTGTTCTTTAGGAGGATCTGTTAGGGCAGTAGAGATTGAAGTGGAGGTTAAGAAGGAGACTGAGAAATCTTTTAATTGGTAGATCTGAATTCTCTGCTAAGGCTCTATGATGTCCATGATTCGTGGAGTTTTCCTGCTGTATTTTTTTTATCCTGTTACATAGAAAAATGAAAAACGGTATGCAGGTCAGTTACTTAAGCAAATCAGTCATTTGTAAATTATTGTCATATTAGCAATAAAGAAAAATAAGTCTTAAAAGAGTTCTGTTAACTGCTTTATAAAATAATAAAAATTTAACACATTTTTGTTATGTCACTAGCCTTTTGTACTCTTTACAAGAACTATATATTATAATTAAATTTAATATTCAATTAAATTCCCCAATTCTTTTGGTATGAAGATGGGGAGAATGGTTTCTTTTAAATCTAGCTCATTGGGTAAGTATTATTGTTTTGTTTTGTTTGCATAATTTTCAATAAGGATTATTCTTAAAACTGTAAAAAAAAGTGCAAATGTAAAATCCTTTTCCCCTTTTCGACAGAATCACTGCCAAATAATAAAAATAATAAATCACAGTAAAAATAATGATCATAATAAAAATAAATATAATAAAGTCATAAAAAGATTTATGTAAATTTAACATCAAGGCACTTTCTTTTTTTGTTTATGAATAGCATTTTGTAGAAGGCATGAGGGCTTAAAGGGAGGGAAAAACCTGCAAGCAGCAGCGAGCATGTGAGCCTTTGGTTCCTGCTTTTTTTTTTTTTTTTTTTTTTTTTTTTTCTTTTTTCCCCAAGAAGGATTATTTGAGTTTGTTTTTCCACATAAGGGTTTAAGCTCATGATTAATCAATATGGCTTAATCAGTTTTAGCACAGGTGCATTGTTACATATCACTAAGATATGTTCAAACTGTTAAAAAGACAAGTGCAGAAGAAACAACAAAAGCAACTCTTGTGTGTTGCTACCAAAATCAATTTCAATAGCAATCACTTATGTTCAAGTGGTCCGCTTGTAATACAGAGGAAAGGTCAGTACAATTTCTTGCCTAGTTAGCAATGTAACTTTCAAGCTTCCCTGGGTAGGAGTTGTGATCACAATCTCTGGCAAAGTCATTTTTCCACAGACCTTGTATTTGTCACTTTATTCTCTAGAGCTCAACAGTGTGTCTGCAGTATTCTTGACTTCACAGCTTGCCTTCTCTTCTTTCTTTCTTTCTTTCTTTCTTTCTTTCTTTCTTTCTTTCTTTCTTTCTTTCTTTCTTTCTTTCTTTCTTTCTTTCT
>NW_020455509.1:126299-127076 GCF_003342845.1 Nothoprocta perdicaria
TTCTCTCTTTCTTTCTCTCTTTCTCTCTTTCTCTCTTTGCCACATATTGTTTAAAACTCCTGCACAGTTTCCAAAGGGTGAAGGCTTCATCCACTATCTACTTAGTCACTCTGTTGAATATTTTGGGAGAAAAGTGGCATCTATGATGTCCAAAAAAAGGACTGTAATTTGGAATTTTGTCCTAAAAGGATATTAAGCCTACATATATAGTCTATATATTCTAAAAGGATATTAAAATGACTCCCACTGCCAAAACAAGTATTCTTTTGTTTCCTTAAATGCATGCAAGTGAAGAATATGAAGGATAGAATAATGAGGAGAAAAAAAATGGCAATAGAATCAAACTGAAAAGTGGTTATAGATGTAGAAAAGTCAGCCCTCAAAAGAAGACTGGTAGAAAGCAAATGATGAGAATAAAAGAAAATTGAAGTCATGAGGTAAAATAAAAATAGGTAATAAATGGCCCATACTTAGATTTTCAGCATTCTTAACCAATTTAATAGCACATATCAGAGCAATTTACACTGAAAATGATGTTCCTGAGTGATAAAACTTTTAAAAATCCCACTCTTTTCTTTTTTTCTTCATGTTTTACTTATTTAAAGGGATATCTCAAAATGGTAAAATATTTATGAAACACAAAAAGTTGCAGCCCTTTATTTCTAGAAAATTGGTTCTAGATTTTATCCCTCTGCTCTGTCATTTACAATTACAAGTTATGTCACTACATTCAGTACTTTTTACTACACTACTTTTTTTTTTTTTTTTTTTTTTTTT
>NW_020455509.1:127134-173354 GCF_003342845.1 Nothoprocta perdicaria
TGCCTATTTGCCTTTACATTACATCTATTTGATTGTGTGATTTTCCCTTCAATTTCTTTTGCCACTGGGGTCTTAAGAGAGGAAAACGGTCTCCAAGATGATGTTTCAAAAACAATTTTCCTAGCCTTTACACATTGTTTTCTGAAGCAGCAGCACAGTCATACTGATACAATAACACTAACAGGATCTCAGTGGTGATGTATCCCATGTTAACAATAAGTCTTAGTTAAAACCATGCTGTCACCCTTAAATATAGCACTCTCTTCCTGGTCTTTTCTGATGCTTTCTAACCTCAAAAACAAGCAAACATATTTATATGTACTATATATGTATTTGGAAAAAAAAATGCAGCATTCAATTCATGTCTATACCTGTACTATATATATACACATATAGTGGCTCCAAGTCAAGCAAGTAAGTCTGGAGCTGTTACAATATTCAAAACAAAAAATACTGCCCTAGCAGTGGACAAACTAAGTGGCTGTCAGCTATTTTGTAAGTACAGATGTCCTGGGCATATTATCTAGAAAATGTCTTCTCTATTTAAAAAAAAAAAAAAAAAAATGCAAGTAAGTGAGATTTTTGTTTGTTTTATTTTCCCTTTTCCTTAAGAAACCCAAGCGCCAAACTTCCAGCAAACCCTGTGGCTCTGAAAGAATGTGTGTGAAGAGGGCCCAGGTCCAGGAGGTGACCGGCCAAGACTCAGCCTTGGTGCTTTGAGAAAGGACCCGGCCGGTGAAGCCCGTTCTCCACCAGTAGCTGAAAGGACCCCGTGCTCCGCCGTGACATTCGGGCTAGTTGTTTAGCTCCACCTAGTGGTAAACCTGAAAAGGTCTTCTCTGTATGTCTTGGCCATCTCAAAATGTAGTTTGCATGTCTTGCTTTTAGGATATGCATCCAGTGCTGTTCATGTTTCAGGGCAGTCGTTATCTCTGCTCTCAGTGTGTATGTCCACGTCTCTCTCCATGGCACAACATCATACCAGTCTCCTGCAGTGAGTTCACTGTTTTTATCTTCAAGGTTGATACTCCAAAAGCTTAAATTTATTTGGATTGCTTTCAGTGAGTAAAACGTTCCTGAAATATAGGAATCTTGGAGGACAAATATAGGCAACTTTCTTAGAGGTCAATAGATCCTTGCTCAAACCTTAGGCTAAATCTGTCTGAGATCAGATACCCATTGACTTTGGCATAGCAACACAATTCTGCTGAAAAAGGAAAATTGAAAATGATAGCTAGGGAGTCAAGCTTTTTCAAGGCTATATGCACATGTGACCTTACAAATCATATGGATTACATTGTACAAGAACATATCGCTGCTGAAATCATACCTACCATCCTACCATTTGTGTATATGTTAGGTACCTTACGAGGATAGGTGGTAGCATTTCTACTTTATCTGTGAAAAATGTAGGCTAAAATGGGCACTTTTCAGCAATTCAGGAAATAAAATTTTATAATTTCTTTCCAGGACAGGCATCTTCCTACAGGTTGGGATATATCAGGCCAAGGAAAACTGGAAGGCCTAGTGGGACAAAAAGCCATGGGCAAGTKAGGAAGAAGAAACAGGACAAAGGGATGTCATATTGGATGTGCAAAGGACATGTTCCTCCTGCTTATGTGAGGAACGGTTCCTTCCCAACATGTGAGTATATCAGAAAGAATCCTTGCTCCCTAGATGCATATGAGAGGAGAAGAGAAAGCTGCTTTTTAAGATCATATATTCCTTTTTGAAAATAGGTTTCTTTCCGGTATTTGTGAAAACCTGATGTTAAGGTTTTGAACTCCTCTCTCTATATATACGTGGAAATTCCTGTACATTTGTATGAAAAGTAACTAGATGCAGAAGCATGCAGGAAGCAGATGGTGGAGTTGGGTCAAAATATAGACTATTGTACTGTCCAAGAACTACACAGTACTGTAATGGGCTCCTGTCTGTCATAAAACTATATAGCAGCAGAGGGTGACATATAGCAAGGAGGAACTCTGCATGCATTAATGTTTTTTAAAACATTGTTGACCTACTGGATCAGGAAATGTAAAACAATTTGGAAATGTTCAGTTTTACAAGAAGGGAGCAATGAAGAAATGAAACAAATGTGTATTCATATTTTTTTTTTTCTAGTCACTGCCATTATTTTAGGATATAAGTTAAGTGCTTTTGGTGAATCTGCATTAGAAACTTACTGTTCTCTGTGAGTCCTATTTGGTCTGAATTTGCCTGATGTCTATAGTTGAGAATCCTGCAGGACACGCTCAAGAGCAGCACATTGCTTTCAGTGCCCTTCTGCTCAAAGATTGCTCACTCTCTGGGTCACCATCCAGGGCCCCCCCGCCTTGCCAATTGGACTTGAGGCCCTCCAGCAGTAATAACCTATGCCCTATGCACACCTACAACCAGGACATGGTGTCATCTCCACCCTCGAGACACAGTATGAACAGAAAGTCTTGGAACTGTAAGAGATATATAACCTGACCCTTCCTTTGCACTATGCCAATAAGTAATGAAAGTACAACAAATACAAGAAGTTTCTCTCATAAGCGTACCTGTTCAACTAAGGAGAAAAATGCTTAGCAATCATATCTAGAATCTGGATTTAACCATGTTGGCACCCTCAGTTTCAGCATATCTAGTAACTTTAATTATGCAAACAGCTATAAGTTCCTGCAAGAAAAGTGTCTCAATCCAATAAAAAGCAAATCAAGCAAGAATCCCTAAAGAAATTAACTGGAAATGAAAAATATCAACACTTCATTAATACAATTGTGATGTGCTGCAAAAGTTCAGTAAAACTGAGATTTTTGAAAAGAACCAAAGTAAAATGATTACAGTCAAATCTGGAAAGTACTTGCTTTCCTAATTCCTTGCTGCCTAATTCTGCATTTATCAGGAAAAGCCTCAATATACAGAACATACATATAGTTTCCACCTTTGAACAGTACTGAAGATGAAGCCACCTCGGGTTGCCCCTGCAGTCAAATGTTTAGGGTGGATTTATATCACCCAATGGAGCACAGTGCAGGGTTCCCATTGCTTGCAGAGATCAGTACTGGTATAGCTGCATAACCACTGCAGTCCACAGTGGAAAGATTTATCATTTTGGGTACATTTCTATGTGAATGAAGCTATATTTCTTCCAGACTGAACCTGGCTGGAGTCCAGCCGTTCCCAGCGCACTCTGCTCTCCACAAAACTGTCCTGGCAGCTTAGTGAGCATGGACATCCCCTTACTCTGCTGCATACACACAGAAACTCTTTCCTGACAAATCCTTTTTTACTCCTAAAATCTACCTTTCTTCATATTCTGCAACTTTTCTTCTAGGCAAAATAAGGCAAATAGGCAAAATAAAAGRGCTCAAGATAGCACCTATTAAACTTTATCTGAATTAAAGAACTTTTTTATCCTTAAAGTTCTAATGAATATACCATACATAAATGTCTCAACCTATATCATGTTATAAGCCTTGAAATTTCTTGCAGAGAACCAGCCTTATGACATTGTATCAGTCAAATTCATCGTAAAGCCATCAAAATATGATGTTCAATTTCACAGAATGATGAATTCTGACTTAAGAAAAGACATGAGAGGAGAGAGGCGTAACGATAATTGATATGTTCTACTGCTGCCACTGTGTGTATTATGTCCTGCATGAAACTCTAAGGATAAAAAAAAAAAATTAACATATAATAATAAGATACCCGATAGTATCTTATTTCATAGACCTTTATAGACGTGAAAATAGTGTTTTTTCCTTGTCATATACTATGAGAAAAGTATTAAGTGTCTGCTACAAATATAATTTGAAGAAAGCATATTTACCAGAACAGTTGACATACTTTAGGAATCATCACATATTAGGTATAAAGGCATTTTGGTGTCTCATTTGAAGTATGTTTATATAATTTGTGAATATTTAAGGTAGTCTTCATAATCCATTATATTCTATAATTGAAGATTTTCATTCAGATTTACTGAAGCAGTTTTGCAACATGCAAAAAGCCCAACACTTAGCTTTGAGCTGTTAGAATACATTAAAACTTAGTAGAACAAAAGAAATGTGTGAATGCATATTTGTTTATATACTTTGTCACTAATGGAAAAGGGATAAGAAAACATTCACTCAGGAACTAAAGTAAAAAGGAAAAAAAAAAAAAAAAGAATCAAAGTTCAAATGTGGAGAAAAGGCATGAGTGACCAGCACAAGATGTAGATGAATGGGAAGCAGGTCAGACATCAATGCAAGGAATGAGCAAGCAAAAAAAGGGCCTGGTGGAGAAATGCTGGCTGGAACAGAGGCATCAGAGTCTGACTGTAACCTTCTTAGCTCATCTGGTGGATAGGAGAGAGCCTCCTGCTGCAGAAAAAACAAACAAACAAACAAACAAACAAAAAAACCCTCCTGCACCTCCTGTCACATTCCCTAAGGCCAGTGACAGCATTTTCACAGTCTTTTATTAATTCTAAAAGTTACCTCTGCTCCAGGCAGTTCCTTCAGTAGGAACTGCTTGAGGAATATGTGCTGTTCAAGGGCTTCTGCCGAGGGACTGACAGCAGATCTGTTCTCCCTCCTACCCCTGGGACGGTATCCTAATAGAGGCCCATGTTTGTGCTCAGGAAGAGCCAATTGTGCCTCCACTCCCTCCCCAGGCTGCTGCTGCCTAGCAGATCATTATCTGCCTCTGCATGTTCTGTGCATTTCAGCTACAATTTCTTATTTACTTTCAAGAATAAATTACCCAGGGTGGCCCAGCCCTCTGACATCGCTGTTTCATACTCTATTAAGTGTTCTAAAGGAGCATTGAGAGCTCAGTCACTTGACTTAAAGACATATTAGTGATGAAKCCCCACATGCAATATCAGATTTGACTCTTAAAGGTTAAGGAGCAAAGGCCATGTTAACCTGCATGGGCTCTCATCTATTTGTTAGACATCTGTGGTTCCTACAGTTCTGCCATCTAATAAATTGAATTTCAATGAGACTACTGGTATTTCTTTCTGTCGTGGATATTCCCAGCTGTAAGCTAGAGAGAATTATTCTTTGAGTCTTGAAGAGAATGACTAAACTGCTCACATATATTGAATGTACAAGGTCTATACAGTTCTCTGCCAAAGCAATTACCATGCCAAAAGACAGGGAAGCACAGAGGTTGAATAGAAATCTGCAGAGAGTCAGTCTTCTTGTATGAAAATGGAGTAAAAAACATAAACTGTATGTTTTATTATTTTTACATCTAAAGAAAGAAAAAAAAAAGAGGAGAGAAATATGCCAAAAAAAWTTAATTCTAAGCAATCATTATTTTGTACAAAATTCTTTTCCTTTAGAGTTACTTTCCTGTTTGTTTTAAGTCATACAATTTTTAAGTGGTGGAAACTTGGAATCAATCTCCAAAGACACTGTTCCTGGAAGAGAAATCCTTTAGGCTCCACTGTTCAGCGTTTCAAAGATCATTTGGCTGCAGCCTAACCTCATAGTCTCCAAATTCTCTTGAGTGCTTAAGATCCTCACTGCTGTCTTTCATAAAGTTATCTAAATTCAGATGTTCCTATAGCAAAAAGGCTAATCTTGGCTAATGACAAAGACTGAAACATCTGTTCAGTTCTGAAGACTAAATCCCAACTCCTAATCCTACTGGAATAACCAGATTTTGATTAACTTGTCTGAACTATTAATCTCTGAATCAAAAGGACTGAAGGAAGGATACCAAAAAATGGAAAAGCAACTTGTGTGATAAAAATAACAGCACAGAACAACAAAGAGAAAACAGAAGTTATGCACTTGCTATAGGAAATAGAAGCAAATTTACTCTTTAGAAACCGACTGTTTAAATCTCAGGTTTGATTTAGGCTCTTAAATCGGAAGAGGATCAAGGATCTGACTGACACCAAGTCAACAGCAGGGAAATGAATATTTTACTTTAGTAGGCAGTACTAAACTGCCTACTAGTACAGGTAGGAAGGATTTCTTTYCAGTGTATTCTATATCTCTCCTCTACTATATAAATATACTTTACCCTTTTCTGCAACTCCCAGAAGTTGCCTCTCTGTCCTTRCATTTCATCACCTAACATCACCCAGGCCCATACTCTATCCCTTATATTGTCCTCCAGAAACTTAAGGGCTCGTTCTACAGCTATTCACCCATCTATTCTCACAATGCCAGGAARTAGTTACATAAGGAAGATTTTCAGATGCCAGTTACACCTCCTGATTTGCTAAAATACAAAGAAAGAAAACCTGAAATAAAACAGCCTGAAAATGAGATTTGCTTTTAATTTTATTACACAGGAAAAAAAAATCTATTTTGAACCTTGTGTTTTGTCTACATTGGCAAAAAGCTTCAAATATTTCAAGGGAGCTCATACTGTGATCTAGTGTGGTTTCAAAATCTCAGATTATTATGTTAAATCTGATGTACTATAAATCAATACAATATGCAAATAATTCACAGTAAAAAGTTAAAATAACACTGGAGTAAAATATTATGATATTATTTGTGTAATCTATGAACTATATATATCATGCAATTTTTACTGTAAATCATGTTGTCAGAATTTGACAAAATGCCTGCAGAAAAAGGAAGTTTTAGCTAAAACAGCATTTCTTGAGAGACAGCTGTTTCATCAAAAATAAAATTAAATACACTCTATCTGTAGGGATAGTACCACAAACACTGAGATTCTCATAGCAATAAGAATTAGGACATGCTATAGATGTACTTAAATATTGACTACACCAGAGCAAAATCCTGTTTCAAAAACAGATAATAACATATAAATTATTACATCAAAATATAAGACAGTTACTATTGATGGTACTTTAGCTTATTGGTTATGGGCAAAGCACAAGTACTTTCCTTCTGTCTTTTTTTTTTTTTTTTTTTTTTTTTAACCTAATAGCTTCTAATAACTTGTGATTAAAGATGCTTGGTGTGTGGAGACTCTATAATTAGTAGATTCTCACATTTTATCATATAGATTATCAAGTACTGTGAGGAGGGAAACAGTCCACCTTACGCTTCTTATTCTTAAACTTGAACTTTGTTACCTCCCTCCTTACCTGTAAAGTAACCACTAGTCAATTTATATACTTTGAGCCAACACCAGGATTTTGTGTTTTTCTTGATTTCCAGAGTCCTGAAGACAAAAATACTTTTTTATAAGATACATTAAATTGTGTTTTTGTAGAACTCTGCCAGAATAAGAAGCACAAGAAGGTATGATACATAACCGTAAACATCATTTTTTACCTTAAGGTAGAACATTCTGCTGGGAACTATGTTTCTATTAGTTTTAGAATCTAATTTGTCCATGTTCAATTAAGTTAATAAACAATAGTAGCTGCTACTTTGTATTTTGATTTTCTTAATTAAAATATTGGTTGCTCATATAATTTCATTCCCTGTGTCTAGAATATCACTCATGAATGAAAATGTAGCTGCTTCATTTGATATGTACTGCAGCCCATTTTGAGCCATGAAAACATATTATGACTTTCTCAGTCCTTCAGCATCTCAGTAATGTACGATATTGGAATTTTTGTGAATTTGTAGATAAGCTGGACAAGAAAACTCTACATAAAAGACAAAAGAACATCAAAATTATAATATGCTTTTTTTTTTTTTTTTTTTTTTTGAGATCTAATTCTTTGCTTCTCTAAATCAAGTAAGTTAAGTCATGCTCAGTGAGAGGAGGCCAATCTGTGGTTATGTGGACAAATGTGTTACAATAGATGTATCTTATCTAATTTATGTAGTCTGAAAGGTAGGCATTTATCCTCCCTATAGGAGGGATAATTTAAGTAAAATTGATTAAATGATATGTAGGACCAGGCCAGCAGAGCCTGCTTCATGTCATATCCTTAAGGTTAAATTTACTTCCTCTTAAAGTGCTAAATTTTATGTGTATTTCATTCCTCTGTTGTCTAATATATACTTGATGCAGCAATCTTAAGATTTTTTTTTTTTTTTTTTAATGATTCTGTTGTAGGGGTTGAACTCCACTGAAGTCATGCCACCTAGCAGATCGTACTATGTTAAAAGAGTCTCTGAATATACTTGTTTACTCCATGTAGTCAATGGAGGCACTATATCTGAATCACATGCTGCAGATGCGAAAAGGTATAGGCCATACATACCCCCACATCACTGCAAATGCAAACACAAAATTTGGTTGTAACTGAAGGAAAATCAAAGGTACTGTGCAATTTTTCCTTCACCTAATGCTCTGAAAAGCTTAGACCACTATGAAGATTTTAAACTCTATAGTTGTACTTGTTTTCCTTCCTTCTCCTTTGCCTGTTTATTAGTTGTTTCCCCTTCTAGCTATTTCTAAAGCATTCTAAAGCATTCACAGTGCACAGTTTTGGTATTTTTTAGTGCTGCATTTCTGCTTGTCTACCGGTACTCTACTTCAGTTAAACTTGGAAAAACAAGCTTTTGGCTATTCTGTCTTCAAAAATGTTCTTTTGTGCTTGTCGACTTATATTTATATCTTGCTGTTTTAAAAATTGTTTAAATAGGAGCCTAACTGGTGAAAGACAGAAAAACATGTGCCAAAGTACTAGCATGGACAGTTATTATTGTAGTTAGTTTGAAATAATTCTTACACTATGGATATACAACACCTAACTCCAGAGTAGAAAAAGACATTGATAAAAGAACAAATTAAGCAAGCAAGTTTTCTCCTCTTTCATGAGAGAATGAAATACTGAGAATAATGGTTTATGGATACATTTTTTCCTTCTAGTTTTTTTTTTTTATTTTATTTTATAAGTCAGCATATGGGAAAGGTAAACCTCCTATTCACTCTATTCTCGTTATGACAGTGCCATAGTTTAAATATTAGTGTTTTACCTGTTGAAGTATTCAGAGTATTCTAGACAACTGACAAGGCTCAAGCACAGAAATATATTATTTCTAAAATGTTAAAGAAAGCAAGCCAGAAGATGAGGCAGAGTCTACACCAACATGCTTCCTTGTACTTTTACAAGTACAAAAAAAAAAAAAAAAAAAAAAGGCAAATAAATTTAGCTTCTGTTGTTGTAAATAAGAGGCAACTTCACTGAAATTGGAAGCATTACATTAGTATAACTGAAGGAAATAAAATACAAGTACAACCATACTAAACTCAGCTCTCTGCTAAAACAGCAAACAGTAAAATACCATGTCTTTTACAGATTAAATCTGCCTCTGAAGTCTTTCTTTGCTCTCATTCCTGTTGGATTCTTAAGTTTCACTTTATTGGTGAAATATCTTCCAGTTTCTGTCTTTAATTTACTCTTGCTTGTACATACTTATCTCTTTTGTTGTTGTTGTTTTTCCTTGTGATTTTTTCCATGGAGGAAAGCTAAAGAAATTAATTTTACCCACTCTTTATCTTCCTTTGCTGAGATAGATAAATCAATTTCACTTAGTTTTCTAAAAGCAAAAAAAAAAAAAAGAAAAAAAAAGAAGTCATCCACTTTCCTGATCATTCTAACAGCCTCATTTTCATTCCACTTCAGTTCAAATCAATCTTTGATTGGCACAGCACAATGCACAATGAGGACACATCATTGTCTCCCTTATCATCTTTAGGTACAGTGGCCAGAAACTGGAAAGCTAAAACATAAAGTACAGTAAATACTCTCAATTTCAGAGGCAAATGAACTCATAGAAGCTAACAAAAAGAATCTGCTTTTACAGATAACTAAATTTAGAGAGTGGGTGTCCAGCATCTTCACAAGCCAGCTCTTTAAACCTTTTAATTTTACCAATTGCTAATAACTAGGACTCATAAGTATTAGAAAGAGTTTGAAATAATTAACAAATCCTTCAGCAAAACTATGTCCTCCCACTCCTGAAAATAGTCTCATACATTCTTAATCATGAAAAAGCATGCTTAAATATTTAATTATTTTCTTCAGGCACTTACATATAGAGCTGTATGTTTTAATCCTTATATAAAACTTCCTATTAATGTGCTAATGATAAATGTTCTTATGTTAAACCAAATTCTTTCAAATTCCTCTGAGCGACATCAGTTCTACTCAGTAATGTAATTGCAGTAATTGACAATAATGCAATAAAGTAATATAATAATATATTAATAAGATAATTGGCAGGAATGTTCTGAATTACTAAGTTGATGCTCCTCTTGCTGAATATTATTATCACTAATCTTCCATACACTCAAAGAATGTAGAACATTGGAATATCTATTATGAAAAAATGCAATTTAAAATTGTTCGATTGTAGCTAGTAGTTACATACAGGCTACAGGAGAAAAACACAGCCTGCTCAGGCTTTCTCACAAAAGTAAAATGATTATGGACAAATATCTTCCATGTTGGTAATGTATCTGCTTACAATCTTCTTACAAAAAATAGTATGAAGACGTTGACATTCTCTGTGATGGAGGAGGATGACGCCTCTGTTTTTCATTTAAGAAGGCAGAATCAAGTCCCATCTCATATTTGCCTTCGTGCCTAGGAAAGCTTAGTTAGTCACAAACAGATACAGGAAGCCTTGGAACTCCTGGACAGGAAGGTGTAGACTTTTTAAGAAGATAGAACAGCATTTTGAGACTGACTTTCCATCTTAAAAAACAAAACAAAACAAAACAAAACTKTTTATTGGGAACTTCAAGTGAAAAACGCCAAAAAAAAAGAAATGTTGTTGAAAAGTGAACCACTTTTGGGGTCATTTTAGTGTTCTACAAGCTTTCAAGCCAAGACCCACAAGGGTCATTGGCAGGTGTAAGTTTCTACTGCTTAGCCGTTAAAATAATACAGCAAGTAGAGTAACCTTGATGCCTCTGACAAGGTGGTTTCCACACAAGGCTGCCAAATTCTGTGCAGTTCTATTATCATTGTATATATTTTATTTTYACCCTTCATGACTCAAATCAACTAATCATCTGCTAGACTTTTCCAGATGTTTATGGTAAGAACCTGCAAATGTTTGTAGTGAAATTGTAGAGTTTGGAGTAGAGTTTGGTCTTCTAATACCTGCATAATAAAAAGTCCTTCCTCAAATTTTGCCTAATCACTTTCTGATCATTCAAATCAAACTTCTCAGATTTATCCCTATGAAGAGCTTCAAGGCTTACTTACTATCATTCCTAAATCAAACAGAATCATGTGTAGTGTGATTTGACTCCCAGAAAACAGTGAAAAATAAAACATATATTGAAAATAAAGGATTTAAAGACAAGCCTCTGAATAGAATTTATCCCATTTATTACAAAATGAGAAAAATAATAGTGGTAAAATTCACCCYTGGAAGGTGCTTATTGGTCCTGATTAGCCATCTATAAAGTCTATTAAMTTAAGCTGTTCTCACTGCCATAGGTGAATTGATGAATTTCATAGCTCTTAAAGTTAGGTTATATGAGTTTTCTCTGTATCTTCCTCTCTCCAGAGTGCATTCAGAAAACAAACTGATAGAGAAAAAAAATCAGATAGAAAAGAGTCCAAGAATTGGCAGTGATTAGTGCCTAGAATGAGAATGAAGAGCGAAAAATAGAAAATTAGGTAGCAGTGCATATGAAACTGCTGAGACTGTAGTATAAACTAGAGGAAGGATCCAACAACTGTTTTGATTTTCAAAACTGAGAGCATAAAAAAAGAATAGGAGTACAATAAATGCAGTCTAAAGGGAAAACAGATTTTTGCAAGATAGAATGAATGGGAGATAAAGATGTTAATAGAAATTACCTACACAAAAATTGTTTTTCTGGAGATGGAGTATGAAAGAAATTGGTATTATCCTATTTAAGTCATTTTTCTTAATCTTTATATTCCTAATGCTTAGTGTRGCATATAGTATCACAGGATGAGATTCATCTCATTCATTTTTATCCATCTGAAAACTAAACGTAGCAAAAGCAAGTAGCATAGTGGTGGGGTGGGTAATTCCAGTGAGCGATCTATCCTATTTTTATTTGTCTAATCTTTGGTCAGATTAATCTCATTTGCTATACAGAGTTTTTAGATTCACATCACAGTTCTTGGAGTATACATGAACAAAGTATAATTATCTATCTCCTATTTGTGGCAAATATGTAGAATTGTCATAGATTTCTTTCTAATATTGAAGTGGTATAATTCTGTTGTAACAAATACAAAGAAAAATGGGGAAAAATCATAGTAGAATGTGCATCCAAAACCATCTCTTTCAAGCAAAAACACACTAGTGCAATTTCATACATAGAAAACTATCAAAGCCTTTTTTTGCAAACTAGACATTTCATATACATGCTTGTCTGAGTCTTTTCAATAACACAATGTTGGTGCAGCAGACTCCAGTCACAGGGTGGATCAGACCCAGAGATCTCTGTCTAGTGAGAACCCTTTTGCAGAGATTACAATTAAAATGATCACTATGTTCCCATTTTATAATTAAGGAACAGAAGGATCACTGCTATGTCTACATCTTGCTGTATGTTGCCCTTTTAGAAAGATATTCATTAAGCTCAGTAAAAACCTTTGCATATTTAAGCTAGTTTAGTAAATGAGCTAACTGCAAATTAGCTGAAGGATGGATGCTACTTAGATATAAAYGAGGAGCATAGAGTAGAAAGAGGTATTGCAGTGTAACTGCAACAATTGAAGGAGTGCATATGGGGAATGATCTTAGGTATATTCATTATTGGATGCATTCACATAACACAGTGTACCACTGTCCAGATATACTAGTCAATATGATCGTACAGAGCAATGATATTTCCCTGCTAATTAGAGATGTGCCCCTAATGGTCATATCACCTTTTATTTTTAAGTTAGCTAAGTTAGCTTGGTGTTGCTTAGTGTATTCAAGATCATATCAGTAGATTGTAGCAGGGATTATGATTGATAATGTTTCTGAGATTCGGATGGATTCCTTGATCTAAGGAAACAAAAGTATCAAAAGTGCTGGTGTACTGTATACTATTCAAAAACAGAATTGCCCTCTCTTTTTAACAAAAACACAGAAAAAAAAAAAGTCAAAAAAAATGGCTGTTTCAAAACTGTAATGTTGTTTGCTCTCATGAAAAGCACTGATTTAAGGTATCCATATAAGCTCAAATTCAGGCGTGTCTATCTAGACAAATCTTTTTCCAAATGAATGACCATGAAAATTCAAAAACACTAAAATGTTTCTGAAATCCTTTGCCAATGTTAACTGTATTGATTTATCTGAAACTTCCCTTAGTAATGTGAATTTAAGTTGACAAGTTAACTTGTTAATTGCTTTATTTTCTTTTTTCCTTTATACTTTTTGACATATTTCATATTGGAGAGCCTCAGATACTTTTTTTTTTTTTTTTTTTTTTTTTTTTTTTTTTTTTTTTTTGCAGGAGATTGGCTTTTTCACATAATTAAATGCACAACTGTTTTCAATTTTTACCATAAACCAATATCTACAATGACATACAAGTAAGAATTTTAATATTAATTTTTGTATAGACTCTCCAATTTCTACAGTAAATATCAGACTAATCTGACAACTATCCTTTTCTCTGTTTTTTTTATCTGTTCCTTCTTTCTTAAACACCACTATCAACAAAATAAAACCTGGACATAGAAATGTAAATCAGCTATATTGAATTTCTTAATCTTATTAAAGTCATGATAYAGTAAATAATTTTATGACAGATAACATTGGCTAAGTCAAGTCTCTATTTGGCAGACTCTCAAATTGCTCATCAGAGGAACGTCTATCAACTCTGGAACAGCTTAGGCAGAAAACAACCAAAGTAAATTTGAAACCAGTCAGAATAGATCATGAASACTGAGTAATACACTGCAAACATCTAATGCTAATGGAAAAGTTTTGAAATGGTTGTTTTTCTGTTCACAGATACTGCAGATACTGATAAAATAGCTCAAATGTCTGTGATCTGATTAATAACTTGATTTTAAAATGTCTTTCATTTTCTTGTTTTTTTTTTTTATTACTAATTTTTGCCTACATTTATCACTTGCATGATGAGAAAGGGCTGAAAATAGCTGTGAACTGACATTCTGCAATTACACTATATGCTCATCTATATGTAAATATGTGCATATATGTAAAGCAATAAGCTCATTTGAAAAGCCATATTCAACTAACACATGTATAAATACCAATTTAATTTATTTATTAGTATTTGAATACATTCAAGGAACTTCAATGTGAAGTCAGAGCAGCTTAGAAAATAAAAGAGCTTTTTTTTTTTAGATTTGCACCAAATCATCCAGGGCATATTTAAAGATAATAAAATAACTAGAACATCATGTTTCAACGAAATTTGAAAGGAAAGAACCTGAGTGTCCAATATGCTTCTCTCTGGTGAGACCATAGAGTCATGTGAAACGTATCGATGGGATTCTCTGTAAGGTTTATAGCCAGTTCAGGACAATGGAACAGACTGCAGCAGCCTCAACCTCTCCTTGGTCCTAGCATTCTAGTAGGTTGACCTAATTAATTTAGCAAATAGAAGTTTTAAGAGGTGACAAGGACAAGGTAACCTTCTTCAATATTTAGATGAGACAAAAGAAATAGCTATTTCTTTAACCTTAGGGAAGGAAAAAAAAAAAAAAAAAGGAAAAAAGACATGTCTCATGAGAAATGAGACAATAAGGTTTGGGTTTTTCACATCAGTGTTGTTAGCTAATGGGACAGTTTTGCTAGAGGTATACCAGATTTCTCATTATGTGCATTTACTGAGTCCAGATTTTAAAACTGCATAATATAGTACCTATTTCTCTACCAGAGGCTGGTATCAGAATCACTTTATGAAATTGTATAGCCTGTACTAAGCAGGAAATTAAAATAGATCTTTTTTTTTACTAATAATCACTGAATCTAGGCTTTTCCAAATATGTCTCAAGATTATGTGTAGAATTCAGGTCACACAGACATCCTTCTAACTACCATGACGTGTATCAAATATTTCTGCAGCTGGTCACAAAATATAATTTATCTTTAAAAAGAAATTTATAGCAGTGGGCTGAAGCATGGTACCTTGCCTTCCTTCTCCTTTGATTATGGAGGATTATGACAAGCCTGTGCTAGTTTTAGTATAGGACCCCAATTTAGTGTGGACCATACTGTTTACAATCAACTTTTTGTCAGATCTAAAGGCTATTCTGGAGACATTGTGAGATCTCACTGGAAGTTTTCTGACAGAGTTACAAAAGTATCACCATGTTTATTTGCTGAGCAATTAAGAGGATGCTATTGCTGCAGTTCAACCAGCAGGGGCTCTAGAGCCTTTTAGTCAGYGTATCTCAGCGTAAGCGGGAAACTTGGATTCATAAAAGTAGGCTGAGGAAATAATTAGTAGTATTGTCATAGATGAGGCGAGCCAATTTCTCATCTACATTTTATTAAAGTAAGCTGTATACAAAGGGTGACAGCGCTGCGGCAGCCTGGAGGCAGTCACTCTCAGACCCCAACCAAGTCCCCAAAGTCTCAGTATTTATATTTAGTCCAAGTCCCGCCTTTGGTGGTTTTCTTGAAGGTTCTGTTGAATMTGCGCTGTGTGTTGTTGATGTTGCTCAGTCGGAATGTGCTTGCACCGGCTGTTGCTAGGTGGTCGTTATCTGCCTTCCGATGGTCGTTTTGGAGGAAGGCAGATAGTCTTCCTCAGTGCCCTCTGTTTCATCCCATTGTATGCAAAATAGTTGGCTATCTCKTGGTCCCTATCTAGGTACATAATCTCTTGGTCTCGCAAACTTGTTCCTATGCAAGCAAAGCCTATTCATGGTTGGTTAACATCTCATGGATCGTTAACAGGATGTGGTTACTTCAACAAAATCCTTCGATAGCCTTAGTGAACAAATGTGTTTATTACAGTATCTTCTCTCTCAATGATATCACCATTTCATTCATGGAACATTTTCATTTTGTTTGCAGATATAGTACGATAAGTTAGTGTAAAATTTACCACAAGAAATAAAGTAAGATCACAATGGATATTTTTCCGCTAATGAGAATCGTATTCTAGTTTTTCAGCAAGAAAGACTATTCTATCTTTTCTGAAATGCAGGGATACTAAGTTACTAAAAACAACAACGTCAGCCACTAAAAGCATCTAAAAGTATTAGTAATCCCTTTGACTCTTCTGTCTACTTCTCATTATCTCACTAAATTTYATCACAGATTCCCAATGAAAGAATTTTTCCTATAGCCTTTCTTAAATAACAAATTATTCTGGGTAAATCTGTTAATATTATAACTGGTCTGTGCACATTCCTACCAGGAAGGGAAGATGCATAAGTTCAATTCAACTAGCTTTTGTGAAAGCTTCTGTTTTCTTCTGCTCATGGTTTCTTACTCAGAAATAGCCTTAGTGAGAGACTTATGCTCATTACTTAGCCCAAAGTACACGTGAGAACTACTGTAATATTTGGCATGGGTCTGTAAGTTCCCTTTATATAAGAGCAATCTATGGGACATCAAGCACTTTTTGACACTAAATAAATGAGAGAACAATGTTTTTGCTGCTATTATCATATTAGTCATTTTAATCTCCTGCAAGTTAATCACTTAATGTTAATACCATACTTCCTTCCCCCTAGCAGCTGTGATCTTATGGTCTTTTTAGTATGTATCAGCCCTCCCACACATTCCTGTTAAGGCTCATTTTTCTAATAAATCTTTCTMCCCTGCAATTGTCAGGAAATTTAGAATTAGATGCTGGAATATTAAGAATTCATTTACTGAATTTACCTAGAGGAGTCATCCAGTATATCATTCAGCATGCAGAAAGCAAGTGTACTGGGAAAGAATGCTGCAGCTGACCTGAAGGAACTCCAACAAAAGGAGGACCCTCATCTCTCAAGAAAACAGACCAATGCATCATGTATAAAAAAATACAAGGTTTATATGAAAATAAAAGCTACATTTTAGAAAAACATGAGAGTTTACCTCAGCTATGTTTATCATAGATTTTCTACCCTCTATGTCAGTAGAAAAAGTTTTAATACATGTTTAATCCATAAAAATCAGTCTGTGCAGATATGTGTATATATATTTATATATAGTACATACAAAGATATGTAATATCTTTTTCCCTTTATGCATAARTTTACTTTGATTGCTTTGTCTAGCCAGCTAGATAGTCTGAATTTTTCTAGAAAATCACTGTTTTATTGGTCAATAAGTTTTATCCTGTTATCATATCTGGTCTGATTCTTTCAGAGCAGTAAGCCTTTCTCTAAAGTATATTAGTTTCTACCTCTAGGCCAGTGTTTTGTTGGCTTCTTAAGAAAATTCTATGTATAGTCTGAATCAACATACCTATCGTAACTGTGATTATATTTTTTTTCAATGTACTTAATGCTATTCTCTGATGTAATTTCTTATTGCTTTATTTTGACTTTCATTCATTTTGATATTTTGATATTTTGATATTCATTCATTTTGACTTTCCTTTTTTTAAACATTAAATACTAAAAAAACCTTTTTCAATACTATAAGGTTAGTGATTAGAGTAAAAGCAATGATCCATTTTGTACATACAGACCAGATCAGAAAGTGATCTGTAAGATGCAATGCTTGTTTTTATTTAGAAAAATACACTGTATAAGGAAAAACATTCTTAAAACATGGGACTATCATCAACAAATCAACAAATGATTGAATTTTTCTCTTCCTAAGAGAAGGAAAAATATTGAAACTTTCTACAAAGAACAAATTTTCCATAGCTTTTTTCATAAAGATTAAAAATTTAACTTTTGTAAATATATAAACATTTTAAAACCCACCAACRTTAAATCTCACTTTGTTAGAACCATGGAAGCTCTTGACTCTGATGATAGATTTAGTTCAGCAAATTTTTGAAATTTTTAGAGAGAGATGAGAGGAGAAAGATGAAAACATGTGAATAAGCTAGTGTAAGGTAATGCTTCAAACTCAGGAAAGCTTGGGAAGGAGAAATATTTTGTTAGCTCTTTTGGTAGGATGATGCTGTTATATCTTATGAATTATTTTTATTCCCTTCTCTCTGCATATTTTTTTTTTTGAATGCTGCTTTGCATGTCTTTTAAAAGTTAATTATTTTGGCTGAAATTTTCAATGTGGTTTGGCATTGCCATGTATTTGTCAGCAATGATGGTTTTGAACTGCTCTCTGTTACTCACTGTTTCTGTTATCCTGAACTCTTTGTTTTACCACATTGTCCAGAGAGAGGAACTGATTGATTTGGCTTAAGACAAAGAAATGGTGAGTCATTTTTCATCTAGCTTAGATCAAATTGGGAAGAAATGACAACCTTTGTTCTTCTGYAGAGAAATTGGAAGTATTTGTGTTGCTTAATGACTTAGGTTTAGGGAAAGAGGGAAAAGAATGAAGGATGGGCATTACTCCAATGCATGCTCAAGAAAAGCAATCTAGGAAGAAGAAAATGAGATTTAGATTCTATGCTCACCTGGTAATTTTTGATTTCTAAAATGAATAAACTCTTTGAGAAAACAAAAGAATAAGAAAATCCCAGAATCCTTGGAGTGAGCAACTTTCAAAAGCATGTATCTGAAAATAATGATATAAACAAGTTGAGAATGGGAGGGTACAGAAAAAGTTTGTAACTTGATTAAGAAGCTATCACTCATGATTTTAATGAGGGCAGTTCATGAAGAGCAACATAAATGTTTGCAGCGAGAAATCAAGAGGGAGGCTGTAATCAATATTATTAATAAAATGAAAGTAGATTACTTTTTCTTGTAACAATGATGGAATTAAAGAGAAATTTCACACATCTACAGCCCATCTGGCTCATATATAAATCATGGATCCTCCAGGGATTTTTCAATATTCCTCTACAGAATAGGCAGAAAGTTACCCTAGTTCTTGATAATCTTAGAAAAATATTTTGGTAATCTGAGAAAAAACATGTTTTATCCTCATACTCTGGGCTGTCTTGAAAATATTTTAAAATTTTGGCAAATCTTATCAGTACTTACTGTAAATAGAGAGTTTAGTTCTGTTATCTGCACAGTATTTCCACTTGGGGCAAGAAAATCAATACTGCCTCACTTGATTAAATTTGGACTTTAATTAACCTTTTGAACTGTAAATTTCCAGATTTGGAAGGAATTATTATCACACTTTATAAATATAGTTCAAGGATTAACATTTTTATTGCTGTTTATCTGTAGTGCAAGAATGTCTAAAAAAGCACTATATCAGCCTTACAGTGTCAGCAGGCAGCCTCCTAGTATGAAGAAAGAAGATTTCTGCCTTAAAGTGTTTGCAAATTTGAAATAAAGAATGTAGCTCAAGTAGATGACATAATATGCATAAACAAGGAGGTAATAAGAAAATATGACTACACCTTTTTTTGTTTTTTAGAGTGTGTGTTCCTATTGTTAATCAAATATAAAGGGAAGAAGGGACTGTAGCACATCTTTTGATCTTTGCATAAAGGTTATAACTGATGAACTAAATGTTATATATATACAAATACAAGTTTTCTTAATATGAATCTGTGAATACTACAAAGTATGGATGTAACAAAAATTGTCACAAGGAGAGTGCTCAGTTGTAAACCAAATCAGGACTGAAGTGGTTTATTGATTTGTTAATAATGCATTATTAATTGGCAATCAGTGAACAATTCATTCAGGGTCAATAAGCAATATGACAGACAAAATGGAACAAGAGGCACGTATAATATGTTAATAAACACCTACAAATTTTGTAACAGCCTAGTGTAATGAGTCCCAAGATGTCCTAACCACACAAGTGCCCAGCTGTCCCAGGTGATGTGGGCTGGTTGTACCCTTTCCTGGGTGCACAAATCCCCTACTTGCACACAACTCCTGTGAGAGCTGTGAGTGCTGGTTATGTTGTTGCACTCTATGATYTGTCCTCCACAAATTTTACAACTGAGTATGTTGTAAATTCCCATGCTTCTCTTACAGTCTTTTTTTTTTTTTTTTTTCAAAAGTTTCTTTGTACTTCCCTGGTTACTGTTTAATCTGGCTGATGGTTGTCTTCCTCTGTAACATAATCAGTATTAGGCAAATGCTCTCTCAAGCACTTTTAGATGTCCTTTTCACACACAATGTTTACACTTATGTTTCTGTTTTAACAGCTGTTGATATACAGGCCAAGGATAGCCTGTGCAAGAATCCCGCTATAATGACTAATATTAAGTGCAATTTTCTTTTTCAATTTACCCTACAGAAAACCAGGACTCAGGCTTCGATGCTGTTATGCTATGCTCAAGGTCAACTGAAGGTTAGTGTTAATTGGAAATATTCAAGCAAATAATATTAGAAACTTTTAAAAATTTCTACTTTTAGTCTGGACATAATTAAAAAACAACTCTAGGAAACTGGTCTCATTTTTCATAATCAGATTTTTCTTAAGCACTGAATTGAGTCTAAAAGGAAGGAATGACAAGTTGAGTCACTTGCCTCTTCCTCTGCCCATCTTTCAGATAGGGTTCACAAACCCACAACCACTTCCAAATTTTCTGAAGATCTTTTGAGCCTTCATGGTTATCTTTGGCTGTTTTATCATAACTGTATTAGTATTAGTAGTAGTATATAGTAACAATAACCTTCGTATTTTTTATCTCAAATCCAAATAGTCTCCAGATAGTGCATATTAACTTATCACTCATAAGTGATTGAGTTTATTTACAGACAGGTGAATAATTCAGGTATCCATATTGCTTGTAAATGGATAAATGGAAATGATCAGAAGTTTATGCTCATTCATTGATTCTACTACTAATAAAAGCCTTTCAATCCTGTGGAAAGTTATTGGTGTAGAGAAGCTTTGGACAAATCATCAAGCACACAGATAAAGCACTTACTTACTCCTCCTGGCATGCACTACTACCAGTAATAATTGAGGATAGCCCCGAGGACACATTCAGAGAAACTGAAAGCAGCTAAATAAGAGCTATTAATCAGATAGAAGTATGTTTGTTAACTAACGACTTTATTTTTTCCCCCTTCTATACAGTTTGAGCACATATCATTACTTACTGAAATAAATTACCAGAATGTATTAATAACTTTATGACATTTACAGTTTTTTTTTGTGACAGAACAGACATAACGGCTGCATATTTGTAAAAATGAGGATAGCACAGTAAAATAATGAAAGAATGAAAAATAGTTTTATTTTAAAATTGTCTTCAAATAAGAAATGCAACAAATAAAGTAAAATAAGTTAATATGTAGGCAGAGATATTTTCAGGTAAAAAGTGAAAAAGAAGTAAACCTGTAGTGAAATGCATAGAAAACAGCTTCATTTGTCTTTCAAAAGTTTTGAAAACACTCTGATAACAAAGATGACAGAATGCAACTGGAAGAGGAAAATGAGAAAAATTTCTGTGTAATTTGGATATCTAAATGTAGATTCTTAGACTGATCTCTTCAAAACAATGTCTGACATGTCTAATTTGTTATCTGCTAAAGATTTCTGTCTTAGACTTCCAGGATCATGGCCAACAAAGGTTAAGTTAGCAATAAATTAAGGTTCAATAAAAAGTGATCTGACTTTGAGATTTCTAAGAAAAGTTCTAAGATTGTGACACTGTTTCATTTATATCTCTGAAAATCACATTTCCAACTGTCATTTCTGTGGAATGAAAGTTCTGTGATGTATTAAAGACTAGATTGCAGTGCTCATAGCAATATTGGTATTGCAGACTTGTTTCTCTTCTATTTGTCTTGGTACGTTTTTAACTTTTGTTGAAATGACTAAATTGATAGTGATACAATGCTGTGATAAAACAGGATTAGAGGCCTCTTTTCTTCTAGTTGCCGTAAACTGATTAAAGCAACTGATATTTCCCTATTACTCACATGTCCAGAATTGCCAGCAACTACAAAATTCTGAACAAAACTACATGAAATGCAACTTATAGTTATSCCTCCAGGATATAGTCTGAAGTCAAACTGGTCAGGAAATAGAGTAGCAGATCCTAAGTGTTGTTACCTATAACACTTTATCACCCTGACTGCAAACAATAAAGGATGATCCAACATGCTTCATCTGACATAAGGAGTTTTCTGGTTGACAGCTAGTCCAAATGCCAGTTGAAATGATGCACTTTATCTCATGTTGCAAACTGTAAAGCAATTCCAGTTTCACAAGCAATATGTTTTAGATTTGTGGCTTGCTAATATTTGAAAAATATGCTTACAATGGTGCATTGTGATGTATTGCGGTTTCAAATGCTGCATAACCTTAGTTAACCCTACATGTTCTTCTATCACGTATGGCAATAAATCAAAAGGAGAAAAAGCTTCTCCACTTTGCCCAAATAACCTTCTTCTTGCTGTTATATCCTTCACAGCCTCTGATCCTCCTCTACTTTTCTTACTCACTTTCTCACTTTTCCTCAGCCCTCTTCTACCTAACTATATATTACAGTTCCTTTAACTTTTATCCACTATTCAGGAATGTGTAGTAGAGAATGAATATCTCTACCTGAATGTGGCATAGCAACTACAGAACACATTAATTTAAATTAGTCTTATCAAGCTTTTTGTTTTACACATGGGAAAAAGACTTGCAATTATTTGCTATGTCAAATTCTACTTAATTTGAAGTTTAAAATTGAACCTTTGAAGCTTATTCTGTAATTCTGTATATGAACATCTGCTACTTCTCCCCCTCAATATATGATTGATGCATTTTTTTTTTCCAAATAATAAGAAATATATGCATTTTCATCACTTTTTAAAAGTTATTGTAAGTCATAGGGGATGCAGAATTAAAAGCTAGGAGACTGCAAGCAGACTGAAAGGAAATTAAGAACGGAGAAATAGCCAGCACATTTTCACTGAATTATGTCAAGGCTTCTGTTGAGACCTGATCCCTACCAGGTTGTTTTTTTCTTCTTCCTGGATTTTAATCTCCTCCCTACTGATCATCCGCCTGAAGTCCTCTCCCAGGTGGAGGAGTAAGGTGTCTTGGTAAATCCTTTTTTTATATATTTTTATTTTATTTTATTTTATTTTATTTTATTTTATTTTATTTTATTTTATTTTATTTTATTTTATTTTTTTTTTTTGTGATATATGCACTCTGAGATCACAGAATCACAGAATTACAGAATGGTTAAAGTTGAAAGGGAACTCTAGAGATCATCTAGTGCAACCCCCCTGCTAGAGCACATGGCACAGGGCGGCATCCAGGCAGTTTTTGAAGATCTCCAGAGGAGAATCCACAACCTCCCTGGGCAGCCTGTTCCAGGGCTCAGTCACCCTCACAGTAAAGAAGTTCTTCCTCACATGCAGATGGAACTGCCTGGGTTTCAACTTGTACCCATTACCCCTTGTCCTCTCRCTGGCCACCACTGAGAAGAGCCTGGCCCCTTTCTCCTACATTTTCCCTTCATGTACTTATACATGTTAATCATATCCCTTCTCAGCCTTCTCAGCCTTCCCTTCTCCAAGCTAAACAGGCCCAACTCCCTCAATCTGTCCTTGTAAGATAGATGCTTCAGTCCCTTAATCATCTTTGTTGCCCTCTGCTGGACCCTCTCTAGAAGCATCATGTCCCTCTTATACTGGGGACCCCAGAACTGCACACAGTACTCTAGGTGCCTGACCACCTGGCAAYACTCCTCCTGATGCAGACCAGGATCCCATTGGCCTTCTTGGCCACGAGGGCACACTGCTGMCTCATGGGTAACTTAGTGTCAACCAGGACTCCCAGGACCCTCTCTCCCACGGCTCTCCAGCAGGTCATCCCCTAATCTGTACTGGTGTCTGGGGTTATTCCTCCCGAGGTGCAGGACCTTGCACTTGTCCTTATTGWACCTCATGAGCTTCCTCTCTGCCCAACTCACCAGCCTGTCTAGGTCTCTCTCAATGGCAGCACAGCCCTCTGGTGTATCGGCCACTCCACTCAATTTGATATCGTCCGCAAACTTCCTCAGGGTGCACTCTGTGTCCTCATCCAAGTCGTTGATGAACAGGTTGAACAGCACCAGGCCCAGCACTGACCTTGGGGTGACACCACTGGCCACAGGCCTCCAACTGAACTCAGCCACATTTATAACTACCCTCTGAGCTCTGAGATGTTGACAGTGTGATGTCAAAGCACACAGAAACTTAAGTATGAAAGGAAGTAAAGGAAATAAATCATAATTTAAACTTCACACTGAAACATACTCATTGTCATTAATTACTCAGTTGAGAGATCCTAACATTCTAGAGCTGAAGGAATAATGAATGACAAGCACATTTTCTGTACCAGAACACACACCAGTGTCCTGCAGCAGAACAAATATTTGAGAACAAAATTGCTAGCAGAGTCACCTCCTAGTAGCTGAAATGAGTCAAAGGTAGGCAGAAGCAGAAGGACTTTGAAAGTATCTGTAATTGACTGGTCTGACAGATCAGAGTCAAAGACCTACATGGGATATATGTATAAATATACACATATAAGAAGAAGATCAAAGCAAAGAAAAATGGAATTAGTAAGATGAATCTAAGTGCATTATTAATAGTAATAAAACAAAAGATTTTTAGAAGATCAAGTGGTCAACAAAGTACCAAAGGGATATATCAGCTACAAAGAATGCATGACACTTAGCCTGAATGAGGCTGTACTGACGAGTACATTCCTTGTCCTCTTGAATTGTGTTTTTTGTTTGGTTTATGTTTGTTTGTTTGTTTGTTTTTGCAAAATAAGACCTGAGCAGATTATTTTAGCTATTTAACTGAGTGGCAGATCTTGCACGGACTTCACTGAGGTCAGGATCTTCCTCTAGATAAGGGCAATGCAGCTTAGAGGCTGTGAAAATAACATCAGCTCTATAACTGTATTTTACTTTTGCACAGCTATATAGAAACAAGCTGATACTTGAAACTTTTAAAATATTTGTTTAGAAGTGAGATACTTCTTTGTGTGCAAAGGGTTTTCAGTGGCAGTTGACATCAGACTTGTGAAAGCAGAATGAGGTAATGCTCACAGATACAATGCCTACAATGGTTTGTGCCCTATGAGGTGCCAGGACTTTTTGTAAGCAGACATCCCTTCTCTAGAGGTCATCCTCAAATATTAGCAGTTTGACACGCTAGTAATCTGACTATAATTTGAACTTTTTAGCGTTATAATTCTAGCAGTCCTTAATACTGTTCTCATATAAGGTCCAAAGCATTTCAGCAATGGCTTTGTCCTTTCCACTAAGTCAAGGCTACATGTCTCTTCCAAGTGAGCATGAGAAGTGTTCTGTATTTATCAATATCCAGAGCTATGGAGAAAAAGTATTTCACTAAAGAGGAGGCAGTCCTGGTGGCGAAAAAAMCTTGATCCCTTATTGAAAGCTGAGAGTAAGAGTTAAATCTGCTAGCACAAGATACTCTGATGAGAACAATGCTTAAGTAGATTCATAACCATCAAGATATGAGTTTTAAGCCTTGATCCAGACATATCCTTAATTAGGACAAGGGTACCTATCTTAGCTGGAGGTTGGCATACACTGGACTTACCTTACTTCTTGCAACCAYGGCTTCCACCAGCCTTTTGAAGTATCAGATGTTCCTTTTTACTAATCTTCAGGCTATTYGATTTAATCTTAGTTTAATTTATACAAATTGCATATTTTCAGTTTTCTATGTTGCCTTTCTCTTCCTCTTCTGCAGTCCCAATGTCTCTCTGTCCCTGGATGACCATGGAAACTGGCTTCATGGTGTGTTTGGGAGATGTGGTGACCAAAATTTCATTTGAAATTTATTTGCTAGGTTGATCATAACAGACTCAAAGAGGGAGGAAATGATCTTTTTCATTGTAGATAGACAGCTGCATATTGGAACACATTTTGCTTCTCACGAAGTTATCTTCTTAGAACAAAAAAGAAAAAAAAATGGTGAATATAAGGGAAAAATCTTATCTAGCTCTTAACAAATCTTGTTTTTCTTTTTTTAAAGAAGAATTTATTTCAAAAGAAAGTTGAGGATAGCAACTTAATGAGGAATATAACAACACTCCAATCTCTTTATTCACAAGCAAGATCTATATTACAAACAAAACAACAGTCACTAAACTGAATGAAAAGGCTCAAAACACAGGGACTATCTGAAAAGGTCTCCCATGGGGTCCATGGTAAAAGTGAATAGTAACATACAGGAAAAAAAAAAAAAAAAAGAACTTTTTAGCAAAGGCAATATAAATTAATGTAAAATGCACYGAAGAATAGAATGTACTTACAGCTGTTGAAAATACAGCCTGTGGCAACCTCTAATACATCCTCATCATGTGCATGTCATTCACCAGATGTTTCTGCTTTCTCTAGAGTATGACTGCCTGCATATATACACATTTATTTACATAACGAATGCATATGTGTGCCTGTATATATACAAGATGTTGCTGGGCTTTCTTGACTAACACTATAGTTTCTCATGTAATTCTTTGCTCACAGTTTATGTGAAATACATCAGTAATAAATGATCTGTAAACTGCTTTTATTCTCCRCTGTTGAAATGTTGGTCCTGCTGCCATCTAGTAGGGGGAAATCTCAAGTTGCAAAATTATTCTTTTTCTTGTGTGTGGAGCTGAGCTTTATGCTACATTTGAGTATTTAAGCACAAATATCTACACTTAGTACAGGAAAGAAAGAACTGTTAGAACTATTTCACGTGGAGTTACAGTATTTTGCTAGAGATGACTCCCACTGTCCCCAGGTAAAAGTGACTCCAGCAATCAAGGATGAATCAAAAGAAAGTAGCTTAACTTGAAGGTCGCAGGATGAATATGCTAACATAGCAATTGCAACTTTTCACTATTTTGGGATTATTTATTTCTTTATATATGTATGTATTTTTAACATTTGTCTGAATTGATTTGATAGGCTCAGGGTACATTTTTGCAGGATTTGTATCCACTTGAAAGACAATGTAAGGACAAAAGAAATTAATAAAGAAGGGAAAAGAAAGGAAAAAAAAAAGAAAGAAGGAAAGAAAGTTTAACAGTTTACTGGAGCTGCTATTAGTGAGTACAGTTATAAGACCTAAAGAGAAAGTAGTTGTTAYATATGTTGCATGCCATGAAACCATGCTAAAAAAACTGTGCTCTATTTTAAATTTCATTTCTTCAGCATTTTATCTTCAAGCTGTCACTGAAACAAAATCCAAAATCCAAAAATGCTACTGATAACTTTGATTAAATGCTTGGCAGACTGGTTTCACAAGTTATGAGATTTCCAGATTGCTACTGGAACGGCAACAAATCTTTCAATTATTTTTGGCAGTTTTGATTGACAATTGTTTGCATGCTTTCTTGCTAAACACAGTGACATTAAGATTGCAATTTCTCCTGGACAGGTTATGTTTTTCATTTTATTGTGTCTTCCTCCCATTCTTACTCTGCCCCACCACAGTCACACAGTAACACTCCAAACCTTATGAATCAAATCTCCATGAATAACTAGAAACCATCATTACCAGCTTAGAAATCAGTAGAATATGCAACCCAGCTTAAAAAAAAAAGGAAGTATCTTATGTGCATATTTTTTCTCTCTCTTTATCCTGCTTGTATTTCCCACCAGCTGTGGAATGCACAACTTCTCTAGCTGCAAGCTCAGGAGTGCTTTAATAACCCCAAACTATAAGCAAACTCAGCAATGGACTAAACTTTTGCAATATGAGGCCATTAAAGGTGTGACCTTTTTGTTCTAGAAAAGGGAAAGTAGTATAATTCCAGTAAGACTTCTTTCATTCCTAATCTTGTTTTTCCTGAGACCTGACACAGCCCAAGAAGCTATCATGAGAGCAGAGTAGGGAATAGAATAGAATAGAGTAGAGTAGAGTGGAGTAGAGTAGAGTAGCRTAGGTAACCATTTCTAAGGCCAATGGAATGAGGCTCAAGGAAGCAAGGCACAGGCTCACCAGAAGTGAGATACAAAAATGTGCAAGAAACAGAATAAGTAAAATTTAAAGCCACTGTGAAAATAGCTTACCCCTCCACACCCTTGCAAAATATGTAATATTTCTTATGAGGTAAATGACAGATACATGTTTGAAAGAGTTACTAGCAGGTTATTTCYGAGGTTTGCATAATTTATTTATAGTTTTGCTCTTCATAAATAATAACCAAAGTCTTTTCTTAGCCTGAACAGATCATTAGAAAGTGTGGTTAGAGCACACCAAGTTCTGAAGCCAGCAGAACAGATGGAACCAGAGTTAGTAATCAGGGCCATTGCAATCTTTGATTTTTTACCTCAATAATTCAGAAGCCATAGGTTTGAGGCAAACTTTGGAATAAATACAGCATGAGGCTCATATTCAAAACCACGGACAGATATCCTGCCTACAATCTCTTTAAATACTAAGGRTATATCAAATTTCAAAGCTTTCAGTCTTACTGTCAGCCACTCACTTTTAGCAATATTACGAAGCCTTTCCAATAGACATGCATAATTATGGTGAAACTTTAAAATCTTTTTAAGCAACTTTTTGTACACATGTAAGCAAGTCTTTAAAAAAAGGAGCTTAAAATTGTGATAAAATATGTATTTTTTAACTTTCATGACACTGTTCCACATTTGGAAAACTCCAGGGAGGGGAGGGAATTTATTTTTTACAAGAAAAGGCCATTCAGGTTCAAAGGTAATGATTAGCAGGTGGTCAAGAATAGATGGAATGATCTTTCAGTCTTTTGAGTGAATCAGATATTTTTTATTCTGACCTCAGCACTTAGTATCTCTATGAGTTTGATATGATTTTTGAAAACTTTTGACACTAGCTCTGAGATAAATAAACTCTTTTATAGGTGCAATGTGTTTCACATTGTTCGAGGCCAATAAATAAATTTTAAAAAGTAGTCTTTTATTACAAAACTAATATTCCTCTGCAGGAATGCAAATGAGTAACCCAAGTATCTAAAAGATGAGAAGTCAGAACTTTGTAATAGAAATTGTTTTCTTTGTCCTTTGAGTTCTCCCAAATCTTCCAGCAATAACTTTTTCTTTAGCTCTTTTCACAGATCCAGGGAAGTGAAAAAAGAGTTTCAGGAATATCCTTTCAGGAATATCTTTTTTTTTTTCTATATGAGGAAATTAGAAAATGAAAAAAAAAAAAAAAGTAAAACTACAAAAGATATTCTGTATATAAAAGTGTAATGGTGAATGGAAAAATGGTGATATTCTCTATAGAAGGTGTGGATAAATAGGCAAGCAAGGAATCAATTGTTTTGTTTAATTCGCTATGACACATACAAATTTGGTATTCCCTGGGGATGTTTAAATGTGGATTCATGCCACCTGATTATTTCCTCCATTCCTGTGAATAGTTCTGACATTGTTTTCAAATCTGACTTCACATGAACCACACACTGGAAGTTTACAAAACACTCAAGTGAAGGAAAATTCATTGGGTAGCTATATCTTAGTTTGTCTCACACTTTTGATGAACTTTTTTAGTTAGAAAGWTGAAGGCATGTGTGTGCAATTTAATATAAAATAAATATATATGTATAAACTAAAACATCCCTATCAGTCCAGCTAAACCAAGATTTATGTCTACTAGATCCATCAATGGGTCATTTTAACCATCAATGGTTCTTTGTAGAGTACACTTACATTTAGGTACACTGAATACACTTACTTACATTTAAGAATACAAATAAATTTAAGGTTGAGAGAGCTGGACCTGTTCAGCCTGAAGAAGAGAAGGCTGAGGGGAGATCTGATAAAGGGAGGTATTACACCTCAAAGGTAATACAAATACCTCAAGGGAGAGAGTGAGGAGGATGGGACGGCCTCTTTTCAGTGGTGGTCAGTGATGAAGCCACCACTGAAGCACCAAAGCCACAAACTGAAGCATTAAAAGTTCCACAGGAACTTAAGGACAAATTTCTTGACAGTGAAGGTGACAGAGCACTGGAACAGGCTGCCCAGCGAGATTGTGGAGTCTCCTTCTCTGGAGGTCTTTAAAAACGGCTTGGATGCAATTTTGTGCCACATGCTGTCGGTGTCCCTGCGTGTGCAGCGGGGTTGGACTAGATGATCACTAAAGATCTCTTCTAACCTTAAGGATTCTATGATTCTATTGCACTGCTCCCATCAGTAAGTTTGATGAAGGTTAATATTATATGAGAACAGAGAGGATTTCAGATATACTTGCTCCTGTTTTTAACTCAAATATTATAGTATTGAAATGCATACAGCAGCATGAATTAAGTAGTAATACTATTTCTACAAGTAAATTACACATTAGAGTGCTCTATGCTGTGTTTTCCATTTGAACATATTCCAAAATCACTCTGAGCTTCATTCTCATTACCCCAATTATCTTGTGTTTGTCACATTAGTGTGTTGCTTTCGTTGCTATAGAAACCATTATGATACCCAAAACTACTATTTTTTATTATTATTATTTGAATGGCCCTCTACATAGCAAAATCAATTCAAAATAGGAGGAAAAAAATCTGGTTTTGAATAAGAATTCAAGAAAAAAAATTGTCTTATATCTAATATCTAAAGAAAATATTGTAAATGTCATTTTTACTTTCAAAAGTGATTGGATTGGCCTAGGTTTCCTCTTTTATCTTCACTGCTGAGATATCCTTTAAATGAACTTTGATTGATAAAAGTCTTTTTTTTTATGCTTTACTATTACTGGAGTAAGAGGTACTGCCGATAAAAAGGACAAAGCAGGAAGCAGTTCAGCTGTATCTCTTACAAGTAATTTTCAAAAGATAAGTTAAAAGCATCTGTCCAATCTGCAAAGTGCAYATTTTACTAATTAATATGGATTAAATACCTTAACATTTTGATATTTCCCACATGCTTGTTCCTCTGCAAAAAATTAGACATATATAATCTTTTAGTCATGAAATATATTTCAGAGCCTGGTTTGAACAGTACTGGTGTAATAAACTGGGGGATAAGAGCTTATTCAGCATGTAGTCACATTTCTGCACTATACACCTCTGCAAAGTCTTATAAAATTCTATTACAAGGCTATCAAATTTAATCAGCCAGTCAATTTTGAACCAAAGTCTTGCACTCCCTACATCTTAAACCTGTCATACTAATACAAAACAGGCACTAGCTGTTTCCACTTTGGAAATCTTATTTTGATCATATAAAGAAGTAAAGCAAAAGATTGCCTTAAGACAGGTTGTTTTTCCTTCTTGCCACTAAAGCAACCAGTCTCCTCCAAGTCACCTTTTCTTTACAGTTCTGTCATTATAACTACATTAAACATCGTCATTAGGATACAAATGATTCTGATTTTTATGACATTCTTGTGCAAGAGGAGAAAGAGAGAGTCATTATTTAGTAAGAAAAGAATACTTACCTCGGTCTTCTGATTCGAAAGTACTCACAGTATCATTAATGGTATTAAATTTGTTCTGAAAAATATAAAATGTCATATTTGCAGAGAAATTTCAACTAGAGTAGTCAATAATAATCCTTTAAACACATTCTTTATTTTAATAATGTACAGTTAGAATAAATAGAGGATACATAATGCAGTTAATATTATGAATGCCAAAAGTGCTTCTGACTGAAGAAAACTTTGTTGAAATTAGTAGGGAAGGCCTATCTTTTCACATAAAATGATGTATTCATGAACAGTACTGTTCTGTGATTGATTTTCATGTTTGGTTTGTTTGACAAATACTTTCTTCTGACCAGAATGGTTGGAAAAAAATCTGCTGTGTCTACATTCCAGAGAAATTCTTGAAGTCTTTTTATACAGTTAGAAGGCTTCTTAACTTCAAAAAGAGATTCCTTTCATAAGAACCTAAAATTTGGATGGCTTTATTATTGGAAAGATGCTAATAAAAATTTGTTGAAATCTCAGTTACGGGATTTCATTTACTTACATTTAGAAAAAAATATAAAAAATGTAAGTTAAGAATGTTCTGTCCTATACTTTAATTCTCTGCTTGTTCATTTGAATCTTGAATGCTGCAAGATTAAATTCAAATAGAATCACTTAAATAAGAWGATATTTATCTAACTATCTAATTTACTTTTACATTCTGGTGAAAATTAAGTAGAATAGCTGATGTTTGTTGGATAACCTTTGGGACAGTCTATTTTGGATGGAAATGGTGAAATATTCAGGACTGATTAATATCTTAAGTGCTTAGGTAGCAAAAATCTTTTCTGCATTTCGTGCACTGTGGCAATCTTTGTACTAAAATATGAGGTAAAGATGTTGCCATGTGCAATGTTGTTTATGCCAAGAATAACAAATATTTTTGGGCAAGGATGTTGGATTATTCCAGAGGATCGTACAAGCAATGAAAAATGTTAAACTAGCATTGTGTCATTCAGATCAGTGTTTCACTCACAGACTATAATAACAATATGTATTATTAACACAATATCAGGAAACTAATTTTCTACATACTTCATAAGGAGGAAAGAAGGCATAAGTTTCTGAGATGTCACAGAATGAGTGATGTTGGGGGGATGAGTGACACGATGCACTTCACTCGYGAAAGAAACAATGATAGGTTTTATTGATAAGGACAATGGTTTCACGAGATTCTATGGCAAGGTAGTTTATTATTTACTGCATGGAGGATCAAGATGCACACCGACATCAAGGACACCCTCCCATTCCATCACAAGGTTCAGATTGAACCCCCTTGCTTTCCAAGCTCCTTCTGAGAGGAGTCTGGGTGGGACTAGAGCCAATCGTAGTCCCAGACCTGGTCAACAGTTTATGATTAAGAGATTTTGTGCACAGTTACAAAGTAAAGTTTATAAGTTCAGAAAGAGAGCACACTATTAGCATTATTAGCACTAATCTGTTGTGGCAAAGATCTCTTAATCCCRAGGAGTATCTTTGAGAGTTGTCCCTGCTCAAGGGGAGATCCTGGCATGCAGCCCACTGCCACACTCAATGGGCTCTTGGGCTGTCTCCATATTTATGGAATAAGATGATTGACCTGTAGCCATTCTTTCATTTTAGATGACTTTTGTCTGGTGTATGCATCATTAGCCTTATCTCCCCATGAGGATCCAACTATCAGGACAGTTATTGCTGGTTAATATCTGAGTAGAAGAAGAAATCAGGGAGGCACCTATCAGGATCAGATAATATCACTGTTGGTTAATACCTGAGTAGGGCTACATGTGAAAAGTCAGGTTGGGCTTGAGCTGGGAAAGGAGCATATCTGTCCCATGAGTTCAGCATCAGTAGAGAAACTTCTGGGTCTCTTTTTTCCCCCCCTTCTTTGTCTGTTCTCCAAGATTTATCCTTTGACAACTTCCCCATAAGGTTAAGAGGTTAGTGACAGCAAGAAAATAAAGTGTGTTAAGCTTGGAGGCAGACAGCAACGCTCGGCTGAAAAGTGCAGCAAGTGGTTTTGGAAGCAGCTATCGTTCTAATAGGTAATTTGATTGAACTTGATTAAATTACATCTGGTGCATTCCTGGGCAGTATGCAATCCTTAGTTAATTCTTCAAGGAGGTCCATAAAAAATAGTTAGGCCACTATAAGCTGAATGCCTGGGCTGGAAAAGAAGAGAGGCTATTAGTTGCAGCAGCCAGGCAAGAAAAGCAGCAGTGCTCATTTCTTTCACTTCAGAACTTTTAAACAATGAGCTACTCACGCATGCAGAGAGGGAACAAACGAGCTAAGGGGGAGAGAAAGAAGAAAGAAGGGAAAAAATCAATTTACTTGAACAGTGAAGATGGAAAGTATGTATTATTGTCTGCTAGGCATTAAAACCTAGGAAACCTAGCATATAAACTTATACAACAGCTGCTCCTAATCTTACTATTTTGCTGCTACCCAGACTAAATTTAAACTTCAAGTTGTAACATACTGACTCTTTCCCACTCATACTTACAAATACCCATAAATATTGGCGATGCCTCTTATCACACAATAAYATGTGATCTAGAGCCAGAGATTAAGTTCTCAAAATGAGACTTGAATCTTACCTCATCATGTAAATCTTGCCTACTTATGACTCACACGAGTGTCATGAGAGTCAACAACAAAGACAAATGATTCTTACATCTGTCAGTTCCTTTAATACTACTTTTTAACCAAACAAAAATATTCTCAGAGTAATTATTTTAAAACAATTATTTGTTCCTTTTGTGTGTTTGTGTTAAAGAATAACTTCATGCTTAACAACTATTTTGGATATCGGTGATCCTTCAAACTTAWGGAGCACTTTTTTTTTTGCAGCTGTAGGGAAACAAGCAATTGCGAGAAGACAGCATTGTCATTAGGATTGCTAAAGATTTGGGAAGAGGAATTTTAATACTCAAGCAAACTGCGGTAACTGCAAATTTATTTTAATATTATTGGGTGTTCCCAGTCTTATTATTGCCTCCCTATGATATGTTTTAAGAGATATTGTCACAGTTTGATGGGGCAGAGGAGCAGAAATTTGGTAACAGATAAATTCCCTTGCATTCCAGGCACTCCTTGAAGTCAGAGGGACTGGGGGCAGCTGGACTGATCACTTAATAGGGGTACCAAATAGTGTTGCAAGTATAGGCCCAACTCCGGCAGTACCGGGTTCACAAACAGCCGATTGACTGTAGGTCCAATTGCCTTTAAAACAAGTAGTCGACTTTACAAATAGCACAATTTATTCAAATGCACCTTTAAGAGAACAGGTTTCAGATGTCAGTATAGGAAATTCTCTACTACAGTGTGAGGTTCTTAGCTAATGCCTATTGTACAAATGTGCAATCATCACTCATCCCAGAAGATGGGAGAGGGCTCTCAACCTCAAGGAGTCTCTTCAGTGTCGAGACTGGAGAGGAGAAAAGGAGTTCGACCTGTCCACTGATCCAGAAGTTATCATAAAGTCTTCCCTCTCTCCTCTTCCTTCATTCCTCCTTCCTTTGTTCCTCCTTCCTTTCTTTTTTTCCCTTCTTCCCTTTCTCCTTCCATTCTTTCCTTCTTCCCTTCCTCTTTCCTCCTTTGTTCTTTCCTTCTTCCCTTTTTCCTACTTACTCTCTTCCTTTTTTCACCTTTTATATATTTTCTTTTATATTTAGGTGGAGCAGGGAAGCCAACAAAGCTTGGCCAATTCTGCTGCACTTTTCCTTTAGTGTCATTAACACTTGCTAGGAGGGCAGATTACGTTGCCAAGGAAATCACGGAGAAGTAGGTTGTACCGTAGTTGTACGTACTGGAAGTTGTACATCCTGGAAGTGGTAACTGTCTCTCACCTCAAGCAAGCTTCTGTAACATCATAACTTCTGCRAAGCACTTTTTTTTCTCTAATTTCCCCTTTCTCAAGCAGTTCTCCTACAAATATGTGGAAATGAAGAAAAGCTATCATTTTCAAAGTACAGCTTCTTTTGTTTGAAAATACTGTGAAGTTATTCTGGATTACTTGTGGCACCTGCAGTACTCTCATGGCTTAGCAAGATGCAGTGAGAATTGTTTCTTCTTCTGAGAGCAAGATAAATGTACCAAGGAAATTCCAGCATCATGGTGTCACTTTACCTTCAGATAGGAAGAAAACATTTACTATGATGTGAAAGTTCTTTGAGGGGGTTTAAAGTTTTCAAAGGCAATGCTGGTACCTAAGGGGAGGAAAATGGTGATTTAGTTCAATTGTTTTTCCTCTTTTCTTTGTCTGCCAAAGCAATGCCCCAGTATGTCTCCAAATTCCCCTTTAAACCAGCTCTGTTATCTACACGATGGATGTTCAGCTTGGACTAGAATCTTACCTCAACCAATATAGAAAAGAATAATGAGACTCAGAAATTAAAATATTAGAATATTTTTCTTAGTAGAAGGGTTTAAAAACATTATCTCTTGGAGAAAGCAAAGCTTTAGAATAAGGTCTCCCCATATTTCTTAATGGGGCCTAACCCCTCACTCTGTAGACTGTTTTTCAGTTTTGTGTGTGTAGTGATTTTTTTTAGCCTGTCCCAGAGTAGGCAATGGCCTGCTCAGTGATACATTTTTTAGAAAGAATCTGATGTCTCATCAAGTAAGATTATTTAGTGTTCTTCCTAAGGATCTGTTGGGTAAAATGAAATAATGGAATTCTCATGAAAGCACAGTAAGATTTCAAAGAATATAAGATTTTCCTTGTCTAATATTTTGTCTAGCTATTATTATTATTACTCCTCCTCCTCCTTCTCTACTATTACTACAGTTACTACTATTATTTTCAGTAGAAGGTCAATATTATCAAAGTGATGTTGTTATAAGTTTTAATGTGTTCTTAGAAATTTGGTGTCTTCTAGAATTGTTTTGCAGTAGAGAAAAAGGAGAAGAAAAAAATGGATACGGCACAGGTGAATCGGGGAAGGACAGGGGTTAAATTCTAGGGGTTAAGTTCTTCCATAGATCAATTGGTTGAGTAACTAGTAACAACACCTTCGTGAAGATTTTAGGCTTAGACATACTTRTGATTTATATCTGATTATCCTAGCTTTTACATTTTGTGAAGATTTCATTGACAATAAAAATTTTAAAAATTGTTCTCTGCTCCAGTCAAACAGTTTGAAATATTGGAGAGGGATTCGTATTGGTGCATTTGAAGTTTGGATGGCATGGAAAGATATAGCTGGTGATTCTCCAAAATTTTCTTGGATAATATCCAATTTATTAATAGGTAATTGTGTGCTCACAATGCCTGAGACTGATGCCAATGTGAGTGGTACATATAACCTTCTCTCCAAATAATAAAAACCTAGGGTAACAAAACTAACCTGAGCTGGGTAACAAAACTAATCTGAGTTTTGCTCTAGAAAAAAAATGATTCACTTTTGTCATCTGCATTCTTACGATGTGTTTAGCAGTTCTAATTCCTTTTGATATTTTGCTACACCCTGCTTTGGAAAGCTATCAGAGAGCCTTTCCTATCTTACTCTCCTCAGAAATACTTCTGAGACATTACTTACTTGCTCCAGTTTGTCTGTACATATGCCCYGATCATGTACCAGGAGATCAAAATTTTCTGTAAAAAGCAAATTAATATGTAGCAAAGCATTATTTAGCTAAGATTAATTAGCAGTATTTTTTACCAAATTAGTACAAGAAAAATGTAYTAATAGGATGTCCTCTCTCTTGCTATTTTATTCTACCCCTTAAATTGAAATATGTGGTTGATCTTGTCATTCCAGTGGCAAGAATTCTCTGTATTATTATGTTATATTTTAAATAATTGTGTCTTTAATATTTATATTATAATATATTAGCTACATTTCCTTTGTAYCTCACAACCCTTTCTCTCTTTTTTTGGTTATTCTCTGCTTTGTTTTTCCTTTTTAATTAAAAAAGAAAAGAATAAGTGATTAATCTTTCCAGAAATATTTGCTTAAGCAAACACAGTTATGAAGAATAAGAGGCTATTTTTTTTAATCTAGTGACCCAATTCCAGGTCTTTTGACAGAGAATCAAATTACCAATAAATGAATTAAATGGAAGTCATTATATGTAAAATAGGAAAGCTGCTCCATAATGCAATAAGAAATAGATAAAATTGAATATGTGGCAAAGTAATTTCAGAGGCAATTGCTGAATTCTGAAAATAAGCATCAGTTAAAAAATATATTATTAARTGTTACGTTTTTTATAGGATAGTTAAAAAAGTGTCTATCAAAATCTCTTCCTTTTTTTTTTTTCTCAAAGACTATTCTTCAAAAACACTTAAATATTTCTTTCAGGTTATTAATTCTCTATGAATAATTGATATATGTCAAACATTTGGCAAAAGTCTAGAACTTAAATATAATCTTCAGTAGTGCTACGTATAATAATTTTCTATAATACATAAATGCACTGTAATATTTCCTACTCTGCAGATTTGCTTTGGACTCCTCATAACATCAGTGAAGAAAGAAAAAAAGAGATTTTCTAATAATACAACTTGATCTTTCCAAAAGTTACTTGACCTTTTCTGTGTATTATATAAATATATGGATAATTGTGGAGGGGCTAATTATCAGATAGAACTCAAACTTTGCACTTGCATTTTTGATGCTGCAAATGATTATAGATGCAAATAATGGTGGATGTTTTCAAGCACTTAGCTGTCTAAATACCAGATTGTGTCTARCAAAGATGTAATTAGACTCAAATTTAAAATAAAATGAGCCTTAAATTAATTACAGATTTAAAACTAAAAACACAAATGTGGAAACTGAGCTACAGTACTATTGAAAATTAGAGAAAAAATCCTTATATGGTAAACCACATATTCCATTATTTCTTTCTAACCGCAGTACTTATTTAGACATCCCACTTAACAGCAAATAACCACAAAGTTCTATCCCAAGATTCTTCCAGGAAAATAATAATCCTGTATATTATAAAAATAAATTTTAAGACATAAATGGTCCTGGCAGTCCCTTGGGACTGTGCAAGATTATTATTGGAAGTAGTTGAAATTTTCCCACAGTTCTCAGCAGTAGTTTAAAGATCAGGTTCAGAAGTTGAATCAGATGAGTCTTTTTTTTTTTTGGTAGTAGTGTCAAACCACTGTATGTGTCTTCCATGACTGTTTTCTATCTGTACAGAGATAAGTGAGCATCTTTTCTAAAATTTTTAAAGGAGTACAGTATCTGAATTACTCAGATTACTCATCATACCAGGAACAAGGCTTATCTCCAAAAGTATCTCCTTTGATCTCCAATGTTTTTTTCCATCTATCCTTCATTCTCTTCTCATGATCACCAAATATGCAAACCAACCCATGACTTTTACCTGCCAGGGTTTCTGATATTTCTTTTTTTGTAATCACTTTTTAAGAAAATACTTCAATTTCTTATTTTTGAAGATGAATTTCTTAGGCTATTATGATTTTATACTTGCCATGTAAGCAGAAGATATTAMCTTCTTTGAATATGAAGCTTTAAGAAAGCTATTATAAGGGGTTTATATATGTATATATAAGTGTGTATATATACACATATGAATATATATATGTTCCTGATTACCACATTTTCTTCCTAGCAACAGAATAATATTTCCCAGTGAAGTCATCATTGATAGGGAAATATTCAAATGACAGAAAGCTACTCTGAAGAAAGATTTAGGAGAGCAGTATTGAACAGATGAGAAGATTTAGAAGCAGAAGTCACATTGACTTCCTATAGAGTGCTTTGGGGGAAAAATAACTCCCTTACTTGCTCAGTTTTCCTTTCTCTCAGGGCTTATATCACTGGTTCTTCTGGTCATTTGTTGAAATTGCTACACCCACCACTTCCTCTCACGGTTTAAAAATATGATGTGAAAACAGAAAGGAATTTTTCAACAAAATGTTTTTCAATTAAATAGTGATGATTTGTCAGCTGGAACTTTTAGCAGCTATATATCTATATTCACAAAAGTATCTCTAGAATTCTTCCCGGGTCCAGAGTCAAATCTTAGATCCAAAACAGGAGAGACCAGACTCATTGCCCTAGAAGAGTCAGCAAACTAATGATCAGAGGAAACATGGATTTATGAATGTGGGTGTGGGTCCTTTTCAGCACTGGCAGCTCACAGCATCCTCGGATAGTCCTTTGGCACATCTGCCTGTGGAAAAACAAAGAGGCTTCCTGTCTGCAGCACTGCATTCTCACCCCTCTCAGGTTACAGAGCTAGGGACTTGGGGGGAATATATAGCTGTGATCGCAGGGCTGGCTCGGGAGCACACAGCTGCACAGCTCTTGGCGCTGCTGATGCAAACACCTCTGGTGGATGCTGTCCTTCCAGCGGGGCCTGGAGCTTGTGTCTGCTACATGCCAGAAAAATGAGAGGAACAGCGGAGGGAGCTTCTTTTGTCTGCTTGCTTTTTGAGAGGCCACTRAAAGAACAAAGAATTTTCTGAAGGACAGAAGGAAATTGTGACACCCAAGATTTTTTTTTCTTCCCCATGACATAGCATGCATGTTTTCCTGCCAGTTGTAAAGTAGACTGACAGCCAGTACCTATCAGACTTTCAAATCCAAAAAATAACACCTCATCCAGTATAAAACTCTGAGAGCATAGCCCTAAATTCATGGATTCTTTGCACAGTGTCACATTCTGAAACTGAACAAGAAGTTATTGTGCCAAATTGGATGATAGATATCATACGTAAAGATCCATCTACAGCCATCTTCACTTTATATGTGTACATAAATGTATATATGTGTGTATAAGATGATACACATAATTATTCTGACTGTTAGAATTATCCTGAAAATGAAAGTGGAAAATTTAAGCCTGATTGAAATTTAAGGTTAAGAGAGAGAATGGAATGGTGCTGCTCGGCACATTTTCTGATTACCCTGGAAGATACTGTTCTAATTCAAACATATTTCTGTGTTCTATGGTTTGTTTCCATGCTAMCTGCAGGTTCCAGAGACACTTTGGACAAAGTAGTCTTATCTACTGCTCCTTCAAACTACTAATAAGTAGATATCTACCCCCACAACTACCTTAATGTGGTATCTCAAGGGAATTCCTGTGTTAAAGCAATAAAGATGTTTACATTATTTTCAGGGAAAGCTACAACCAGATGAGAGAAAGGAGGAAGACATAGCAGCAGGAACAAGAATTTTCACTCCTTAAGGAAACATATATATAAAGTTTTCCTCAACTTTGGTATAAAACAACTTAATTTCCTCATCTTTTTTTGAGGAATACAGAGCTAAGATTATGTGAAAGCTAATAGACCCAGAATAGCTTGTATTAAAATTACGTATATATTTCTGCACTGAGGTTTTTGATGAAAATCAGGACTTTTTATCACTTGTTTTATACAGTTTTTAAGTAATAGCAGCTCTACTAGAAGTAACGTTGATTGTATTTTGTACAATATTGGTATACACAAAAAAAATACTTATTTGCACAAAACAATCTTAAAACTATGGGAAAAATAGCTCTTCCCAATAAKAACACTTTCCTTGTCCATTAGACAAGAGGTAATGGCAGATAAGACAGATAACTTGTCGCGTAGAGTGGAATATTTGAATTAAGCCCTGAGCATAGGGATTAAGGCCTGAGCATGGACAGTTGTTTTGTGGTTACATTACTGATGTTTTAAAGATAGATTTAAAGGGGGATGATTTTTTATATTTGTTTATATAGAATAGGATGTGGAAAAATGTATAATGCATCCTCTCAAAAAATCAAGGAGAGCTTCTGCCAACAGGGTAAAAAAGCCTATAGCAAAGAGTGATACACAGTGATTAGGTTATTCAAAGTCTTAAGTCTGGTGTAAAATGTGGGAATCTTCTTTCCTGTTTAAGCCCTGTTTTCTTGATTTAAACAGTTAAGCCTTACCTAGATCAAGTCTTTTTTTTTTTTTTTTTTTTTTTTTTTTTTTTAAAACAGTGAAATATGTTCATAGCTATAGATTTGTCCTGGGAATGACCTGCCACAGTTCTAAAGGCTATATTTTGGGGTACTGTGATGCCCAAAGGAATTCTTAAATAAGGCTGAAATCCTGCCATAAGCCCTTTGGCATGCCAACATCAACAGTGTATTTCTATTTTACAGTAGTGTTGTGTCCAATTTCCGAGTTCAAGCCAAAAGTTTCAGGTGTTTTTGCTCAGAGTTTATTTGTTCAGATTGTCAGTTATTTCCTTTACATTTTATATAACAAGTGAGAAAGGTGTATATACCTCCACTTAATGCTAAACCTAGCTCTTACTGTATGAGTCAGAAGAGACTAAAACTCTGGAGGGAAATAAATGCAGGGTGGAAACTTTTGATAAGAGAAAGAAAGGATTTTGTGTGGGCTATAGGTGTTTTTCACTTTTGCTCCTTATTTATAAAGGTGAACTTGCCAAGTGAGCGGTGTTAAAAGGAAATAAGAAAGATAGATGTCCATCTGCCATATAAAATTTGCCAACAACAAACACGGAAGTGTTATCAGTTTAATGTTCTATAAAGAAGCATTTGCTGCCCATATGTTCTCTGATGTTGGAAGTAACACAGACCACAGTTGTGACTCAAACAGCTGGTGATCTCAAGGTTTCTCATGTTTTCTTTAGTGAGAGACGATGACAGTACCAGGATAGAAAGACATTCCTTACAGTTGATCTTGGATGCAAAATTATGCCAAGGTTTCCAGTAGCTGTTACCGCTCATGTTTTGCTGCACCTTTGTTAGCTTCTGTTTTATCACTGCAAGGTGGCAGCTTTTCTCTAGCTGCTAGAGATGTTAGTAAAGATGCAGTAGATCAGCTAGACAATAAGCTACATGGCCATGAGAACTTTCAAGGCTGGAAAGATATAACCATGACACAGACAGAAAGTTTATTTCCTTCCAATTGCAGTCCCAGGCTATATTTCCTCTATACATTTGGCCTTGCAGGGAAATGAGACCACTAGCACATAAACTAGTATTGTTGCATAGATTCCCCTTCTTTTCTCCCTCAGGAATACTTCTCAAACTAGCTTTATTGCASAGCATATTTCTGGCAACTCCAGGGCATAGAAGTGGTGTTAATCTGGCTAGCACTATGCCACATTTTGGATTTCCATTGGAGTCAGTGTTTATTCCTGTCTCAYTTTGCTAAAAGCAGATGTGTCTTCTTTTTTATATAACCATTTTTCATTACACTCCATCCTAGATAAATTCAGTGTAGCTCCAGAGTAGCTTTCAGAGTAGTAAAGTAAGAAAGAAGAATTTTAAACTCTAGGCTTAAAACTTATTTCCTGTTGTATTCAATGTCATTCCAAATTATTCAAAACTTCAGTTGAAAATCAAAGGTGAATTGCCGGGTTCTTAGAGTAAGAACTGTGCTTTCTGTGGGATCCATAAAATATTTAACAATGGAGTTCAGTGAACTTAGATGTATTTGAAGCACAACCAGGACAAAAAACTAAATAGTAATATAGGACATGTTCAAAAGTCTCTGAAGTTAGTATGAGTATTCATAATAACTKCAAGAACTCATGTCCAGACTCCTGTTTTTCATTAGAGATAGTTAATTTTTGCACTGACTTGTGTTCACTCAAAAGTACTTTGTATGGTGCTTCTGGCTGTTTTCCTTTTTTTTCTTTTTTTTTCTTTTTTTTTTTCCTTTCTGATCCTGCATTTGTCTGCAAATCATATTGTATGATAGTAGTGTTGAAATGTTAACATAYACAACTTAACCAACTCTGGCCTCCTTTTTCAATTGTTTAATTTAATTTAATTATATAGTTTAAAGACAAAGTCAAGCAAAGTAACAGATAAATGTGATAATCCTTCTACAAATGTCAAAATTTAACTAAGACTAGTTTTGCTAATTGTGACTGTTTTGAATTGTATATTTTGGGAATTGGTTCCAACTTTCCATTTAAATGCTTTGCTGCAGAACATGTCCATGTTATAAAGTGTGTTTGATTTAATGGTTGCAGTTTGTTTTGTGTGACTGTAAAACCAGAATATGTATAAAAGCTTAACTTTCTGATATAAAATATCCTTTAAAAGAAAATTAATACCGACTGAAATGAAAACAGATGAGATCCCGGCTCAGAATTTAGTGTGTTGAGAATATACTTTCCAATGATACATTTTAGCAGCCTTCCACCAAAGAACCATGTACTAAAACATTTGAGATCCAATAGGAGAAAAGCAAATACTTTTCTTGTTTATTCCTGTCAAGTTTTATGATGATTCTGATTTAAAGCTCTATGAAACATGAACATGGTGGAGTTTTATCTCCTATGAAGCCTAAWTTATTGCAGAACTCATCTGAAGATACTTCAGATGAAGGCAAGGGACTTTCATGTGTAGGAACTGTAGGAAAGAGAAAATATGTTACCCCAAATCCTCTGTCCTTTTTCAGTTTACTTATGATTCTGACACAGAAAAAGGTTTTCAGTCTTTGCTCATTTTAATATAYACAGGACCCATGTATTGGCCATGTCCTTTTCCTTTTCATCTTAGATTACAAAAACCTTTTTCTCAGAATCCTCCTGGTAGTGCACTTTATTTTTGTCTATTTTGTGAAAGTTTCTTTGAAGAAGGGAGAGAGTTACAAAGAAAACCTTAGCAAGAAGGAAGGAACTAAACTTCTCTAAATTTCTTTTCATTTTTCTAGGAAAAAAAAAAAAGTTACATGAAGCTTCTAGTTACATCTATTTGGGAAAAAAAAAAGGTTATATTTTGAACACTTTTCTCATTTTTACACTTGGTGATTGAGCAATATTTCAAGTAAAACAATGGAGGAAGCAGTGTTATTTTTTGGAGAGGCCTTATTCTCTTTTGAATGTCCTGAGCCTCCCATCAGTCTGGATATCCAGTTTTTGAAGAAGACAGTAATGTTTTCTCAATAATATTCCAAGCGAGTTTATGTATCAAGAAGCTAGCTTGCATTTGGTAGTCTTGCATTTAAAGACAATACAAAAGAGAGATGCTTTGCCTAAAGGAAGGAATTTGTTTGGAATTGTGTATTTGGCAGGATAGAAGTGGGCAAAATTCGGCTTTGTTCTGCTAAGCATCTCATACATGCAAGAGCTTTTTACTCTGACCCAAGCTGACCTCGGGGCTATGCTTTTGCCTTCTAGCATTATAATGTAAACCTAACCCAAAATAAATCTCTAGGCCAATTGTAAACCTACCACTGGACAAATGAGGCAAATTAGGACAGAAAAGATTTTGCCCAAACTAAAAGGTGTCTTCCTTTTCTTTTTTAATCGACTTTCAGCCTCAAAGCCTCAGCAAATAACAGGGCAATAATCCTCAATGCACTTCTTGTAAATGAAATATTGACYTTAAGTTTATACATTAGGCTTACGCTCTTAGATTACACAGTTCCCTCAGTGTTATGCAACCGGACTATATCATAGGTAATACAAATGTCCACCTCTAGTATCCAATGCAAAAGTTAGAACTTATTTTTGTGAAATCTAAATTTAATGATCTCTTTGTTTTATATAAACTATTTTAATTATATATCATTATAATTTTCTGTCAAACACTAATTAATATCTAATTGCCTCAGAACTGTTTCAGTTTCTTCCCATTTCTACATGAAAAGTCAAATTCTAAAATTATAGAAGTATCTGTTATTTAGAGGAAGCATGTACTGTGCTTGATCTATAGCAGTAATATATGAACTCCTACATCTCACCTTTGAAATCAGAGTGTACTGATGTTTCTATGATTCTTCGTAGAATTATTATTGAAATCTATATCCTACCCAAAAATGCAGTCATCCAATCACTACTACTAAAGAGAAGTGGGAGAAAAGAATTTAAAAAAAGCTTTTAATTTTCTCACATAGGTTTTCCTCAAAATGAGTAACAGAAAATAAAAAGTCAATAAAGAAATGTTTAGCAAGTTTATATAGATTCTAACAAGAAAAGAAAAAGTAGCAATTGAAAGATCAGAACTTTGTTCCTATATCAAGAAAGAATAGCATGACTGAAAGTAACCAGCTTATCRTGACAGCTCCCATGGATGAAGAAAATCAAGGTTCAAATACTAGTTTTAAATAAAACAGATCAACTGTAAGAAAGTAGGCCACTTATGCTCTAAAACATTGACTAAACACTATATTACCACAACTATGAGATGAATTCTGTTTTTTTTTTTTTTTTTGTGAACAATACAAATGCAATATGTTGTTTTTTCAATGTTTTTCATAATTTCAGTGAAACACAATGCTCCTAAAACAATATTGGTTTTCATTGTAGGATTTTTTTTATGGCATTTCTGGGGTTTGGTCATTTCTGTAAAATAATTCATTATTGAACATCAAAAAAATATTTTCTAGGAAAGTTTAGGCATGTAATAATTAGTAAATCAGTGATAAACTCTAATGTTTACATACTCAAGGATTATTAATGACTAGATTTCAGTTACAGCTTTTTTAAAAYGAGGTTTCTCTCATAAATCTGATTTAGCTGAGATCAGAATTAAAACTTRTGTTTATTAAAAATCATTATTCATAGTTGGATTGAATTAGAAACTGCAGTCACATCCTCTAAATCACATTCTCTAAAGTACTTAATTATCTATTAAAACTTTATGTTAATCTAAAATAATATTTGAGAAACTGTGGTCTGTGAATTTTGAACAAAATCTGAATATAACAGATTAAATCTGTTAATCTTAGATTGTGGCAAAAATAGTCCATCAAGATTATAACATTATTCAAAACAACTTAGAGATAAATTCTCTTCTTGAACATTTCTTACAGACCATTCTCCTTAGAAGAGATAATCAGAATGTTAAATGTAAAAAACTGTGAGATGAAGAATTGATCCTAAAGTGTGAACAATATGTCAGAACTCCACTGACCTCAGTGAAATTGTGACAATAAGTACCAGCATCTGGCCCATATTCTGTTAAGCAGACACTCAACAGGGAAGTTTGATGTTAGTTCTAAAGTAAGGGGTAAAGTATTGGTTTCTTCCAAAACCAAAAAAAAAAAAAAAAA